>NC_061863.1:42197010-42478610 GCF_907164915.1 Impatiens glandulifera | reverse complement strand
GAATTCTTTAGTTATACCGGTCAAAAATCAAATAATTAATTAAGAATATGCATAATTATTTTTAATTTAAACAAATATTAAATAATATAAATTGAAATGTCATTTTAGAAAATGTAAAATAATATATAACATTTACTTGTTTTCTTAATAAAACTATTCTATTCTAAAAATATATTTTGGGCCTAAACATTATAAAATTTATGAAAGACAAGCATAATTTTATTTTTATTTACAATAACATCCAATTACAATATTCATGGTACAATTTTAACAAACATCAAATAAATTCTTTATTTAATAAAAATAAGCTTTCATTTTATAAATATTAAAATAAAAATATCTTTTGTTTCTTTAAAAATTAAATAATATATATATAGATATATTTCTAAATTAACTTAATATATATATATATATATATATATATATATATATATATATATATATATATATAAAGAATATATTCATAAAGTCTAATAGATAATTATTAATATATTCCACCTTTCTTGATGGTTGACTTCATAAACATCTTTATGTTAGGTTGGCCACAATAACTAATCATACTAAAATCTGTCATATTTATACAAATTATTAGAAAATGAAAATTCATTAAAAAATATAAATATATAATTACAATTTTGAATGCTTTTGATTTAAAACATATTTTTATGATTAATTGTGAAATATAAATGAAGCTTCTTTTATAAATATATTTAGTATAAATGTTTAAAAAATTTTAAAACTCATCAAGGAAATAAAATGCTAAATAAAAGTAAAAAAAGAAATTTGAAAGAAATATTAAATATATTTATTTTATGAATATGAATAAAAAATAACTAAAATCTTTTTATGTAAAAATTAAAATAAATATATAATTCAAAGATGTTAATTTACAATATATTATAAGTGAAAAGCATAATAAAATCGATTAGGGAGTAAGAATTTTATACAAGAAAGAAGTATGAAACATAGAAGAAACTTGTGACACTTATCTCCCATTGTACAAATTTATATAAAGATAAATGGTTTGAATGTTTTATATACTCTAATAATTGTAACGGATGAACGAATACTATATTCACTAAATAATTAGCATAATCTACCTAAATTAATGTGAGTGGTTATTAAAAAATAAATGTTACATCTTCAATTAATATAAATATTTGCTAACTAAAATTGTTTACAAATTAACACTATATCTTAAATTACTATAATATAATAATATAATATTCACTAAGTAATTAGCATAATCTACCTAAATTAATGTAGGTGGTTATTAAAAAATAAACGTTACATCTTCAATTAATATAAATATTTGCTAACTAAAATTATTTACAAATTAACACTATATCTTAAATTACTATAATATAATAATATAATACATTAATGATAAAATATAAGATGATAGAAAGCTTAATTGAGATTTAGCTATAAATTTTGGTCATTGTTAATACTACACGTCTAATTCCACTATTTAGATTGCACGTCTAACTCCGCTAGTTAGACTGCACATCTAACTCTGTGTGTTAGACTTCACGTCTAACTTCCATCTAATAACCAATTAGTCAAATTAAACTCATTTAGACTTAGTCTAATATAACCTGTTTTCGATAAAACTGCACTAAAAACAATTAGACAACTTAGATTATGTTTTAACTCATCAAATCATCGAAATTCCTTAGTCAAAATACTTTGACAATTAGTCAAAATAATTTGACCCAACAGGATGAAACTCCCTACTCCTTGGTTTATGGTATGGACATCGTACAACCCATCGAAATTGAGATTCCAACATTAAGAGTACTCTTAGAGCGCCATGTTATTAAAGAAGACTGGCTCAAATCTCAATTTGATCAACTAACATTAATGGAGGTCAAATGGTTAAACATTTTGTGTAAAACCTATGTCTACCAAAAACGCATGTCAAACACCTTCAATAGGAAGGTAAAACCTAGAAACCTCAAAGAAGGTGATTTAGTTCTCAATCGAACCCGGGAACTCCTAGACGTTAGGGGAAAATTTCGACCCCAATGGAAAGGACCCTTCATAGTTAAGAAAATCCTCTTTAGAGGAGTTGTCCGCTTATCTAACCTAGAAGGCGAAAAGTTCATTGCGCAAAGCAATCTCGATGCGGTTAAAAGATATTTTTGTATAATATCAAGTTACGGCAGAACGACTTAAGCTCGACCTTAAAAGAAGTTTATCTCAATAAAATACAATCCCAAGTTTTATATAACTTGCAACATGGACAGAGGACTCAGGTCTAAAATACGAAGATCTAATTCTTCTCAAAAGGACAAAAATAAAAGAGAGAAGATACGTAGGCAACCTGCATGCGTGCGGGCTCAGTCTCACTTACATTAATAAAACCCCTAGTCACTTCCTCCAAAGAAAGAAAATCTTTTGAGAAATGAAGAAAATATTGATGTTATCCTAAGGCCAATGTGTCAGATTTTAGGGGTAAATCTAAGAACATCGCTTCCATTCGAGTGATATTATCAACAAAACCAAGGATTTCACAATAACTCCAATTCAAGAGATAATGGTCATAATCTCTTTTTCGTCTGTAGACGATTATTTTAAGAGTAACCCTCCCTCGAAGGTTTTTGAAAGAAAAATAACATGAATAAACCCCATAAATGTGAGTCCCAAAGCCTCAAATTAATAAAGGACACATCATCGTAATTTTTATAAAAGAATGAGAGGTTTTAAACTCATACTTTGGGAAGAAAAAAAATAATGAAAATGCCAAATGGAGCCCAAAATATTTAAAAGAAATTGAAATATATTTTTATGTTGGTTGAGATATTGAAATCACCATTCGTGCTCACTCAAACTCTAGTCTTGATTGCTACGGTAAGATAAAAATGTACTCATTCTACTAGATATACCCCGGGAACGAAAAAAGAAAATGGCTTAAGTGGTTGAGGTATTGAAATTACTATTTCTTGTTCACTCTGACTTTAGTCTTGATTGCTACAACAAGAGCAAGGATGTATCAGTTCTATCAAATATATCCGTGAGCCAACAAAAGAAGAAAAGAGAGGAAAAAATGGCAAATGAAACCCAAAGTTGAAAAGTGATAAACCTCTCCAAATGTTTTTGCAATGAGTTTAGCTTTCAAAGGATGTGGTTCAGGGCTGAGCAACCAAAAATAAGTTGCACTAATTTATCAAAATGTCAAAGTGTTGACTACCTTTCTCTAGGGTTATGATTCTAGATAATCGTTTGTACACGAGATCGAGTTTATAGTTGATATCTCAAAAATTGGGGAAAAATAAATTTTATTCCTTGATGAAAGAAAAATCATCACAAATCAATGAAAATATGTTCAAAGCCTATCCCCTAATATGTTTCGAATTCAAAAACATCACTATTCATTCAAAAGGATCAAGATTCATTCCAACAAATAAGGATAAGAACTGGGGGAAACAAAAAAAATGTTTCTTTATCCAAAAACATGAATAATCTGTCCATAAATAAAGTGTTAAACCGTCGACTGACGGATTACAACTAGCTGTGCATGACACATTGAAAAAAAAGATGGGAAACAAAGATTCTGTTTAAATATTCCCTTAAGAGGCATAGAGCCAAGACCGATACTATAAAAGAAAATAGGTAAATCGAGTCTCCCCAAACCCTATCTGTTGATAGGTACGAGAGATCGTTCGTACACGATCCCGTTTTATAATCTTATTTATGAATAGGTATGCCAAACCCTATTTGTTGAAAGGTGCGATAGATCATTTATATGTGATTATGCTATAAACTATAATTGTAGTTAGGTATCTAAAATCCTATTTGTTAATAGGTCGGGACGTCATTCATACACTACTTCGTGACAAAATCCTATTTGTGAATAGGTCGACACATGATTTGTATATGATTCTGTTAGAAATCCAATATGTTGATAGGTGTGCTAATCGTTCTTACACGATTATCGTCTTAAAACCCTATTTGTCGATAGGCCGAGACATCATTTGTATACGATTCTATTATAAATCTTATCTATTGATAGGTGCGCTAATCGTTCGTACATAATTACCGTCATAAAACCATATATGTCCATTGGTTGAGACATTATTTGTATATGATTCTGTTATAAACCCTATTTGTTGATAAGTGCATTAACTATTCTTACACTATTACCGTCTTAAAACCTTATTTGTCGATAGGTGGAGACATCATTTGTATATGATTCCGTTAGAAATCAAATTTGTTGATAGGTACGATAATCGTTTATACACGATTACTATCATTAAACCCTTTCTGACAATAGGTCGAAACCTCATTTGTATATTATGTTAGAATCAGTGCGATCAATAGAGACTAAGGTCTGACTATTGTTGACAACTTATGACAGACAGTTTGATAGAAATCATGTGAGGGATTAATATCTCTTTCTATTCTACACAAACCTTCACAAACTATTAAAACGATTAAGTGCGGAAATGTTTGTTTGGATTTGAAGCTTTGAACCAACGAAAGATGAAAGACAGAAAGTAAAGAACACATGGTTATTTAAGGATGTTCGGAGAAAACTCTTCTACATCACCCCTTCTTCTAACAACCGAAAGGATTTCACTAACTTCTTTAGATTAAATACAGATTACTGAACTAACTATCTCACTATTGAATAGAACAACCTATGTTCAACTTACAATATTCTCAAAGATATTCTCTCAGCTAGACAGTAAGTATGTTTCTCTCTCTTAGAAGATGATAAAAAATCAGTAAATGTAAGATGCTTCTTGAACAAGTTCGTAAGAATGATCAGATTGTTGAGCCAACGATCGTGTGTTAGACTTGAGCGTCTATATATGGAAAAAGACACCAACGGTCGAATCTACTCCAGAACACATGGTAAGTATCTGTTGAAATGTCGTTGATAGTACACGAGTACAGCAGACTTTGAGCACAGGGATCGTGGTCGTACCAAACTGGTAGTGCAACGAATATCCTTCTGGAATTGTCATTCACAGGACAAGTAGTGAGAAGAATATTTAATTACGTGTACTGGACTGCACAGATGAGTGGAGCAGAAGTAGCATGCAACTAGTTGATCGTGGGTAGACATATGCTAACTTTAGACGGCTGCTGAAGCGATGCATTAGACGTGCTCCATTAGGCTGCCAAGTCTAAGGGAGTTAGACGTCAACGTCTAACTACGTGTTACATTAGACTACCACGTCTAATGGAGTTAGATTGCAACATCTAACTACGCATCTATTACACTAGCACATCTAACTACGTATCTATTAGACTAGCACGTTTAACTACGTATCTGTTAGACTAGCACGTCTAACTACGAATCTGTTTGACTGTAATATCTAACTACATATCTGTTAGACTACAATGTCTAACTACATCTCTGATAGACTAGCACGTCTAACTACGTATCTGTTAGACTAGCACATCTAACTACGTATGTGTTAGACTGCAATGTCTAACTACGTATTTGTTATACTGCAATGTCTAACTACGTATCTGTTAGACTAGCACGTCTAACTACATATTTGTTAGACTAGTACGTTTAAATACGTATCTATTAGACTGGCACGTCTAACTATGTATCTGTTAGTCTAGCACGTCTAACTACGTCTAATTAGCCTTCTTAGACCACGTCTAACTTTGCATAGTCTGATGCACCTGCACAGAAAAACTAGACAACTTAGCTTCGTTCTAATCAAGTTTTAATCACCATTAAGTTTTAATCATAAATAATCAAAATAAAGTTGGCATATAATACGCTTAGTCTCTTTTTCAAAATAATTTTACCCAACATATTATGTTGTTAGAAATCTTATCTATTGATATGTGCGATAATCATTCGTACATGATTATCGTCATAAAACCCTATATGTCGATAGGTCAAGACATTATTTATATATGATTCCATTAGAATTCCTATTTGTTGATAGGTGCGCTAATTATTCGTACACGATTACCATCTTAAAACCCTATTTGTCAATAGATTGAGACATCATTTGTATATGATTTCGTTAGAAACATTATCTATTGATAGGTGCACTAATTGTTCGAACACGATTACCGTCTTGAAGCTTATTTGTCAATATGTTAAGACATCATATGTATATGATTCCGTTAGAAACTCTATCTGTTGATAGGTGTGATAATCGTTCGTACAAGATTATCGTCTAAAACCCTATTTGCCAATAGGACGAGACATTATTTGTATATGATTTCATTACAAACTTTATCTGTTGATATATGCGCTAATCTTGTGTACACAATTCCATATTAAAACCCTATATGTCGATAGGTTGAGATGTTGTTTATGTATAATTCTCCAAAGGCCCTATATCCGATAGGTATCCTCCAATAAAAATACTATCTCTTGATAGGAAACCTAATCTAAACTCCTATTTGTTAATAGGTCGAAATATTGTTTGTTGGGTCAAATTATTTTGACTAACTGTCAAAATATTTTGTTTGTTGGAATTTCGATGATTTGATGAGTTAAAACTAAATCTAAGTAGTCTAATTGTTTTTGGTGCAGGTGTATCGAAAAACAGATTATATTAGATTAACTCTAAATAGGATTTATTAGACTGATTGGCTATTAGATGGGAGTTAGACGTGCAGTCTAACTAGTAGAGTTAGACATGCAGTATAACTAGCAGAGTTAGACGTGCAGTATAACTAGCAGAGTTAGACGTGCAGTCTAACTAGAGTAGTTAGACGTGCAGTCTAACTAGCGCAGTTAGACGTGCAGTCTAACTAGCGCAGTTAAACGTGCAGTATAACTAGCGGAGTTAGACGTGCAGTCTAACTAGCGGAGTTAGACGTGCAGTCTAACTAGCGGAGTTAGACGTGCAGTCTAACTAGCGGAGTTAGACGTGCAGTCTAACTAGAGGAGTTAGACGTGCAGTCTAACTAGCGGAGTTAGACGTGCAGTCTAACTAGCGGAGTTAGACATGCAATCTAACTAGCGAAGTTAGACGTGTAGTCTAACACACGGACTTAGACGTGCAGACTAACTAGCGGAGTTAGACGTGCAGACTAACTAGCGGAGTTAGATGTGCAGTCTAACACACGGAGTTAGATGTGCAGTCTAACACACGGAGTTAGACGTGCAGTCTAACTAGCAGAGTTAGACTTGCAGTCTAACACGCGGAGTTAGACGTGCAGTCTAACTAGCGGAGTTAGACGTGCAGTCTAACACATGGAGTTAGACGTGCATTCTAACACACGGAGTTAGACGTGAAGTCTAACTAGCGGAGTTAGACGTGCAGTCTAACACACAGAGTTAGACATGCAGTCTAACTAGCGGAGTTAGACGTGCAGTCTAACTAGTGGATTTAGACGTGCAGCCTAACTAGCGGAGTTAGACGTGCAGTCTAATACACGGAGTTAGACATGCAGTCTAACTAGCGGAGTTAGACGTGCAGTCTAACTAGTGTATTTAGACGTGCAGCCTAAAAGATGAAAGTTAGACGTGCAGTCTAACTCTTTCAGATTAGTCTGAAGGGAACCGTCATTAGACGTGAAGTCTAATCCCATTAGACTAGGTGGTCTAATGGATCCTACTACTAGACGGGGATGTCTGATTTCATTAGACAAGGTCGTCTACGTGAAATACGTCTAATTCCATGCTTAAGAAGTTGCTTGAAGCTAGCACCCGTCTACCCTCGATAACTAGTTGTACGCTACTCCTGCTCCACTTTCCAGTGAAGATTAGTACGACAGCCAGTTGCAACCAATTGATTAATGGGTAATCGACACATACTCAAATTATCCCATCTTTATTTAAGACTGAGACCACATTGGATGTCTATGTTGGATATTAACCAATTTCAAGAAATCCAGCTTCAAATTTCTTTTGGACTTCATCATTTATTTTGTTTACAACACCATGCTTCATCCGTATGAGCTTTTAGTTAATGGGCTTAACATGTGGATAAAGAGGAATATGATGTTGTACAACTATTGGATGGATGTCTTCCATGTGTTTGTATGACTAGGAGAAACGTCTTTATTGGCCTTTAGTAGCTCAATTAGCTCGTGACATTCTTCTTAAGTTAAACTTTGGTCAAATAAGACAACTTGATGGCCATTTGGCGCGTTCAAGTTTATTTCAATTGTCTTTTCAGTAGACGGGACCATTTTTTCCTCATTTTCCAAGAAGTGTTTCATTTCGAAATTTATAATAGAGTAGAATGAAAGATCATCATTACTCGATGTGTATTCGAAATCATCTTCTTATTACATTAGTAACTTTATTACACGTAGGAAAATATGTTCTAACAAGATTGTCATCTTTTAGTTCTTTAGTATTTACAATATCTAACATATTTTTACATATAGGAGAGTGATGAACATTGTCTTGGTCGATATTGGTATCAACCGATGAGAGATTATTAATTCCTTGTAGACTTGAGGGGACAATTTGTGTTCATTGGCTTAGGATATAACCAAGTTAAAGTCGCCAACGACTTTTAGTTTAGTTGCCCCTTTTTCAAATGCCAATTTGATACCTAAGAGGCATGCCTCATATTCGGCCTCGTTGTTGGTGACGGGATATTCATGTTTTATGGATATTGAATTGTACATACCTTTTGGGTCAACTAACAAAATCCCAATATCGTAACCCTACTTTCCGAAGCTCCGTCAAACATCAGTTTTTATGTGTATGATGTTATGCTCATAATCCCTCGTTGGGGAATTTGAGTTCGTCATCTAACTCTAAAATGATGGGTTGGTTAACAAGAAAGTCCACAACAATGCTTCCTTTGATAGACTTTTGTGCCGTGTAGGCTATGTCGTATTCGGATAACATCATCATATATTTGGCTAATATTGAACCTAATTAATTTAATTGAAATGAACTTAAGAAATAAGTTTATTTAATACAATATTGTTCTAATAATGGCTGACATTATTTTGATGATGTGCGAGTTAATAAAACTTAGTTATGCACAAGCAAAACTAAAGAGATCAGTTTAATAAACAAAAAAATAAGACTAAGATGTGAAACTATTTCTTCGCAGGTACAGACCTAAAGAGGTTTCTTATTCGAACATCATTTAAGGATGTGCAGTTAGACGCGGTCTAAAGAGAAGCGCAGTTAGACGCGGTCTAACGCCTTCAAACATGGTTTAAAGGGAAGCATAGTTAGACGCGGTCTAACTCGTTTAGACGTGGTCTAAAGAGAAGCATAGTTAGACAAGATCTAACTTCTTTAAACGTTGTCTAAAGGGAAGCACAGTTAAACGTGGTCTAACGCCTTTAGACGTGGACTAAAGAGAAGTACTGTTAGAAGCGGTCTAACTCCCTTAGACGTGGTCTAAAGGTAAGATAAGTTAGACGCGATTTAACTCCTTTAGATTTAGTCTAAAGGTTAGCACAGTTAGACGTGGTCTAACTCCTTTAGACGTGGTCTAAAGTGAAGCGCAGTTAGACGCGGTATAACTCCCTTAGACGTGGTCAAAAGGTAAGCGCAGTTAGACGCGGTCTAACGCCTTTAGACATGGTATAAAGGTAAGAACAGTTAGACGCGGTTTAACTCATTTAGACGTGGTCTAAAGGGAAGCGCAGTTAGACACAGTCTAACTCCTTTAGACGTGGTCTAAAGGTTAGCGCAGTTAGACGCGGTCTAACTCCTTTAGACGTGGTCTAAAGGGAAGCGCAATTAAACGTGATCTAAAGGTAAGCGCAGTTAGACGCGGTCTAACTACTTTAGACGTGGTTTAAAGGTAAGCATAGTTAGACGCGGTCTAACTCCTTTAGACGTTGTCTAAAGAGAAGCACAGTTAGACGTCGTATAACCTTCTTAGATGACAAAAGGGGCGTCTAACTACGCATCCAGGTCATCTGCAGTTATCGTTTTTAACAGCTTAGTAACATAGCTTCAACAACGAATGAACAACTATCACGTACGCCAATATTCAAATTACCCACGATGTGTTGCACGTTCCAGTACAACACAATCTCAGAGATCTCATAGGATATTCAGCACACTACTTGTCCTATCCGGCCACGTTCCCGATTCTCATACCCTACTGTATTGATGTACTATTGGAGGTCGTCACGTGTCCAAAGAGAAGATTCAATCGTTGACTCACTTTAACTATTAATATACATTCAAGGACAACGGATGAACAACTTAACTTTGAAAAACAAGCAATTGACAAAATTTACTTCACTTGTCTAAATTTGCAAAAGTTTTTACTGATAAATCACGAGCTTACTCTAACTCAAGATTTAACTATCAAGTGATATTCTCCAAAGCATTGTGTTTACATATTTCTAGAGAATATTCTGTATTCCACTCATTTTTTGTGTGTGAAATCTTAGTGTTGTAAGTTGAACAGAGGTTGTTCTATTCAACAGAGAGTTAACTAGAACTGTGTTTGTGTAGTGAGATTCTATATCAATCAAAGTATTCTAGTGAATATCCTTCTAGTTGAGGAAGAAGGGGTGGCGTAGGAGTTTTATCTTTAAACATCTATAAAACTCCGTGTGTTCTTTACTTTGTGTGCCATTTACATTGATTCATCTGAAGCTTCAAATCCAGTGAGTGTATCCACACCTGAACTTGTTCAAGAGCCTGCAAAGATTTGTGAAGAATAAAAACATATTTTAACTTCTAACAGAGTTAAAACCAAATTGAAAGTCATAAATCGCCAGCTATAGTCAGACCCCAGTCTCTATAGTCAACGTCGATCCTAACAATTAACCTTGGTGACAGAAGAGTTTATTGGAACAAGAAGTGGATTGGGTCTAGTCTTGATACCAACTTGATTGAGTAGACTTGCATGTAGTGTCTCAACTTTTTGGTGACCCATGCTAAGGCCCAACAAATTTTCTTAATTGGAGTGTAATTAAGTTTACACCTAGTCATCCTTTAATTTATGTGGTACATAGATTTTTCGAGTTTATCCTCATTTTCTTGAAACAACAAGCTTCCCATGGCTCTATCTGTTACAGTAAGGTATATGATGAGAAGAATGCCGGCTCAGAGCGACATGAGTATGGAAGGGGATTTTAAATAATCCTTGATTCTGTCAAATTCTTGTTGACAGTCTTCATCCCATATCTTTCTTCATAAACTTAAACAACGGATCGCAAGTCATCGTAAGATTGCTGATGAACCGGCTAATGTATTGGATTTACCAAAATATCCTTGGACCTTTCTTTCATTTCGAGGCTCCAACATAACCGTGATTACTTCAGTCTTAGAGGGATTGACTTCGATTCCTCTACATGTGATTAAAAGGCCGAGAATTTTACCAGTTATGACTCTAAAGGTACATTTCTTCAAGTTGAGTCATAACTGATATTTCCTAATTTGTTGCACGAATTTCTTGAGGTTTAGGACATGTCCTTTTCGATCCTTCGACTTGATAATCATGCCATTGATGTATACTTCCACTTCCTTGTGGATCATGGTGGCTACCTTTCAATAGTTTTCTCCCGCGTTCATAAGACCGAAAGGTAAGAACCTATAAAAGAAGGTTCCTACCTCTATTATAAATGTGGTATTTTTCTTGTATTGTAGGGCCATCAGTATTTGGGTGTATCCTAGAAATTTGTTCATGAATGATAATAGTTCATGTTCGGCGGCATGATAAACTAGTGTATCGATGTGTGGTAGTGGGAAGTGATCTTTAGGGCTTTCTTTATTCAGATCCCAATAATCTACTCGCACACGCATCTTCCCGTCTTTCTTCAAGATGGGGACTAAATTAGAAATCCAGGTAGGATATTCCACTACCTCGAGAAATCCAGCTTTGAGTTGCTTTCGGACATCTTCTCGGATTTTTCACGACTTCCTCTTACATCCATCTAACCTTGAATACTAGATTAGCGTCAAGATATAAATGAATATGACCAGAAGACTTGTTTTTAGCTTCACTAGCTCAACAATTTCCAGACTTTCTTAGGGTTTTAACTTTGGTCCATCAGTATGATTTGAGGATCGTTAATCGTGTTTAAATTGATTTCAATTGTCTTTTCACTGTGGAGACAGTCTCATCCTTGGTTTCTAAGAAGTGTTTGGTTTGAAATTTATGTTTGAGTAAAAGGAAAGATCAATTTTACTCATAGATTCGAAGTCTACTTCTTATGCTACATCGGAGAGTATATTACATGTAAGAAAATATGATTTAACAAGATCATTGTTATTAGGTTTCTTACAATATACAGTATTTAACATCTCTCTACACTTGAGAGGAGAAAAAGCTCTACTTTTGTCGATCACAGTACCGATGGATGAAAGGGAGTCAATTTCTTGAAAATCGAGAGGGCTAAATTCTTGTGCTGGATTAGTTGTCTTGAGAATCCGATCGAAGTTTTCCAAGGTATCGCACAAATAGTATATTATTTTTCTAATCATGCAAACATAAGAGTTAGTATTATAAGGATAATCTCAAAAGATTTCGAGACCTGGAAAACGTCTCTATAAATATGGATTAGTAAAGGGTTTCGAGAATAAAAAGCTTAAGGTGCTTTGTTCCTCGCGGATGAATTGTCCATTCAAGGTTGGTGGAACAACTATGCGTCGTTTGTATATCATTTCCTTGTGGATTTCTTTGGATCAGGTAGGGATGTATCCTAGACCATGTCGATCCATGTTACAAAATGTAGGGATGGCAATGGGGCGGTTCGAGGCGGGGAATGCATTTTACCATCCCCTCCTCATTTTATTTTGGGGATTTTATTAATACTATCCCCGCCTCGTTCGGTTTTATTCGGTTTCGGGGAATCCCCGAGGCACCATTAATAAAAAAATTAATAATAAAAAATTATATAAACGGATTTTTTAATATAATATATATAGTAATATGTTAAAATTTATATTATTATAAAGAAATAAACTTGCTACTCTTATAAAATATAATGAATAAATAAATATATTGGCGATTTAATATATTTAATTATGTTTATAGTATTCGGAGCAGAATCGAGGTGTAGATCGGGGAGGGTCGGGGCGGGGGACCCTAAAAACCATCCCCGTTCGTTTTCGGGAAAAAACTGTCCCAAACGGGGAAATTCGGTTCGGTTTTTGCGGGGCAGTTTCAAATTGCCATCTTTCACAACATGGTTGCAGGAATGATGTCATGCCTTTGGCGTTTGGGCCTAAACCCATGTTAGAGAAATATCCCATTTTGCGCATCATTCAGATGGAGAAGGGGTTAATCATACTAAAATCAGGGTTTTTGGATGATTATATACCTTCTAAGATGATTGGACATATCTTAAACCCGCTTAGTTCAACGTCAAGGGCGTCAATATGGGTGGACCCAATGACTGTTGTGGTGCCAATTGCGCCGTTGAACATGATGACTTGGTCGTTGGAAATGAACCTAAGCTTTTAGTGTAGGGTAGAGACTAAAGCCATTGTCTTCTTAAGATCAAGTTATAGTAAGACTGCATATTGATGACACAAAAGTAATCTAGAGAAGTGCATGTTGGACAGTGCACTTAAGGTAACCCATTATCTCATGGCAAGAGCTGTCCAAATCTCTAACACACATGTTAGATGGTATGATCCTATCTCGGGCTACACCTATCCTCTCGAGATTTCTCTTGGGGCATATGTTGAGGGAGGATCCATTGTCTTTTAAGATCATTGGAACAATCTTTCCTTACATTTGCACAATAATATAAAAGGCTTTATAATGGTTTGATTAAGTTGAGGGAAGATTCTTGTCTTCAAAGCCGATCATGTTGTGTTGTGAACTAGCAGATATGATCCGGATTAGTTTTTTTGGGGTGGTGTTGGTATGGAGATTGGCCTTGCTCAACTCATTGAGGACTACTTTTTTGTGCTCGATATAGTACATTAGGATTTCCCAGATGGAAATATTAGCATTTGTTCTTTTAAGTTGACTCCGAAGGCTATCTCCTTGGTTAAGAGCCATGGGCTCATTTTTCTTCTAGTTACTATAGGAAGCTTGGAGGTGGATGACACATTGGACGGTGTGGTTTCCATGAAACTAGGTTAGAAATCCGTTCCACCACGTGTTGCCAAGATGTCTTTTGGGGCATAGATGTGGGCAGTGGTTTTTTATGTCCACCATTCAGAAGTGTCATCAGAGCGGGTTTTGGACTTTTCCTTGGGTTAGGGATTGATCATGTTGATCTCTAGACCGGTGTTATGGATCAGATCTAGTAACATATTGAAGTCAATGGATTCTTTGTCCGTGGTGAGCATATTAACTTTGTGATCTGGTAGTAAATCTTTGTTATTTCCTAGAATAGATGTTTGAGTGCACTACAACTATTAGTAGCGTGGCCCTTTGATTGGTGGTAGTCACACCAAGCGTTTTCGTATTTACCCAAGCATGGTCTGTCTATTCTTGGGGAGAGGGATTTAATGAGATTCTTTTCCTGGAGAGACTTCAATACCTAACTTAAAGGCATTCCAAGGTCGTGAAAGACTCTAGGAGGTCTAGGTTCTTCAGATATGTGGTTTTGGTAGGAGTGGTTGTATTTACCTCATGTTGTGGATGCTTACTTGAGATAACCTTTTGAGGTGATTGCTCCTGCCAGGAATTGGTTACCTGGTGTAATCCTATCTTTTCCTTTCTCGGGAAACGACTTGGAGGTGGGGTAGCTTTGATTGTTTTTCCTCTTTCCCCTCTTTCTCGATGGCATCATTGAGGATAATGCTGGTCTTCAACGAATTTTTCATATTTTGGAAGGTTTTCATGACGCATCCAACATAATATCGTCCGTTAACTTTTCTAAAGTCATGTTGATTTTTCGTTGTTTGCTCAGGAGAGAGTCGATTTCCTTGGCGACAGGTTTCCATCTTTCGATAAACACGAAGAATTTTTCATTTTCTCCTTGTTTGTTGTTATTCAACATCTTTTTTGGTCGTTCGAGAATGAGATGCATTGAAAAGTATTCTATGAACGCTGCAACTAGTTCCTCTATGCTCTATAGATAAACTATATTTTACTAGTGATACCAGCGAAGAACAACAACATCGATGTATTAGCGGAATAAGTGGAGAACAGTTGGTTCTCCAAGTCGCAATGGAGTCATTGTAGAGGCGTACTATAAGCACTAAAAATCAACACTCCAATTTTATAATATTAAAATAATTATTTTTAATTATTTTAAAATAACTAAAGGTCAAAATAATTAACCCCATAGCCAAAAACTTATTTAAAATAAAATTAAATATGTAATCGAGCGTAGCCAAAAACAGAAGAAAATATTAGAGTAGGAGCCGCGTCCAATGAATGGAGGCTGTATTCTCATCCAACGTATCAGAGTTCTATGCGTAGCCAATTGTAGCCGAGGAGAATTGCGCACATGAGGCAATGGATTAACTACATCACAAAGCCATGTGGATAAACTTGAAGATCCATGGTTGATTTCATCATCTTGGAACTCAACCGTTTGTTCACCATTTCGGCTTATTTAAAGCCTGAAATGATCATCCTACGACGCATATCATTTTTCCCTATCAAAATAGGGATGAATCATCCCTATTTTGACGACTTTAGCCTAGAACAGTCAAAAGCCATTAATGAATTTTGGCCGATTCAAGCACTAGACACCTCCTCCGACTAAGGGAAGCTATAAATAGACCCCCCTAAGTCGTTCCCAAGGTCGAGAATCCAATAGCCCTCTCAAATCACGATTCTACAAAAATCCTCCATTTAAGCTCAAATCTTTTGGATTTTCGAAAAATCTATTTGAAGTCTTTAAGCTTGGATCTGTGCATTCCAAAATCTTCCCTAAGGATCAAAGAGTGTTCTCCAATCCTTGGTAAGGATCCAATCACCCTTTAATTCTTATTTCCAATTAGAATTTGGAATTTTATATTTCAAATTGCATAAGCTTGTATGCTTGCTGTTTATAGTATTTTTTGGATGGAAACCGATCCCAGGATATTTATAAACTATCTGAAAATGAAAGAACCGATTAATCGATCTAAATAACAATACCCAGATTCAATTTTCAAAATAATAATAAATAGATTTGTTGTTCTTGGGTTAATTCTGTTGAATCATAACCTAGAAAGCTTCCTAACATGAATATAATGATGTTGGGAAATTATTTAAATCATATTTGATCCATCCCGATCATGTTTGATCAAAATCAAAATTTTTAAAATAATAATTTTTTTGGTAAAAACGAAGAGTCAATGTTTTGTTTTAGTCCTATCTCAAGAACATTGGTTAGACCTCTCGGTCATAGCTCAAGAACATCGGTCGAACTTATCATTCCTAACACAAGAACATCGATCATAGGTTAAGAACATCGGTCAAAGGTCTCGGTCCTAGGCTTGAATTTCTTGGTCCTAAGTTTTGGTCCAAATAGAGGATCCTCGGTCAGATCTCTTAGTCCTAGGCTAACAAGCCTCGGTCCTTAAGAACACAAATGTTCAGTTTTAAAAATTCATTTTTTTAACTTGGATTCTTTGATCCAAAAATTAGGGTAACTTCACAAAGCTCCGAGAAACATGTTGATCATCATCTCGATGTATGAATTGACTAGATGATGATCAATTCATTCAAAATATTTTGTGATCAAATATCGAGTTTTTAATTTTAAATATGTTTTGAAGTGTAATGAGTTATCCAATAGCTTGTTTATGCTACATATACTTTATTGGTACCAAAACAAAACATTGGCTATTTGTTTTGACCAAATCATGAACTCAAATTTTTTATTTATTTTGAAAATTTTGATTTTTGATCAAACATGATCAGAATGAAACAAACATGATCCAAACAATTGTCCAAAATCATTACAATCATTCAACAAAATTAGCCCAAAAACAACAAACCCGTTATTTATTTATTTTTAAAATTCATTGATTTTTTGTTTATAATATCGATTGATCGGTTCAATTATATCCAGATAGTTTATAAATGATCCTAGAGTCAATATCCAACCATAAAATAAAAATATCCATTGGTTCATCCGTTTCGATAGTTTATAAAATTCTTACTCCTAATCGATTTTATTATGTTTTTCACTTTATATAACTAATAATATATTGTAAATTAATATCTTTGAATTATATATTTATTTTAATTTATACATAAAAAGATTATAGTTATTTTTTATTCATATTCATAAAATAAATATATTTAATATTTCTTTCAAATTTCTTTTTTTACTTTTATTTAATATTTTATTTTCTTGATGATTTTTAAAAATTTTTAAACATTTTGACTAAATATATTTATATAAGAAGCTTCATTTATATTTCACAATTAATATTAAAAATATGTTTTAAATCAAAAGCATTCAAAATTGTAATTATATATTTATATTTTTTTAATGAATTTTCATTTTCTAATAATTTGTATAAATATGGCAGATTTTAACATGATTAGTTATTTTCGCCAACATGAAGATGTTTATGAAGTGAACAATCAATTGAAAGGTGGAATATGTTAATAATTATAATTAGACGTTATGAATGTATTCTTTATATATATATATATATATATATATATATATATATATATATATATATATATATATATATATATATATTATTTAATTTTTAAAGAAACAAAAGATATTTTTATTTTAATATTTATAAAATGAAAGCTTATTTTTATTAAATAAAGAATTTATTTGATGTTTGTTAAAATTGTACCATGAATATTGTAATTGGATGTTATTGTAAATAAAAATAAAATTATGCTTGTCTTTCATAAATTTTATAATGTTTATGCACAAAATATATTTTTAGAATAGAATAGTTTTATTAAGAAAACAAGTAAATCTTATATATTATTTTACATTTTCTAAAATGACATTTCAATTTATATTATTTAATTTTTGTTTAAATTAAAAATAATTATGTATATTCTTAATTAATAATTTGATTTGTGACAGGTATAACTAAAGAATTCAAATGGGCAGGAATAAAAATTAACTTCAATAATTGTCGATTGCATGACAATTGTTGCGTAGGTTTATTGCACCAAGAATGTTACCCTTCATATGAGATATGTTTACAAAATTGGCATTAATATTTTCTTTAAATAAGATGATAATTAATTATCATGATTCAAATAAAATGATGTAACAAAAATCAATTAGAAAAAATATTATATTGATTTAATTTATACCATGTTTACAAATTATCAAAAATTATCATTTATATTTTTATTAAATAAATATTTATAAATTTTACAAAATATTTATTAATTTTGACATGTACAATTTTTTTACATAATTAATTACTAAAATAAAAATTGTGATACTAATGAATTTTAAATGTTAATAATATTAAAAATAATAATTTATAATTAAATATTTATTTTACTAAAGTATTGAAGTGAATGTATTATAACTTAAGATATAAATAACCATAATAATCTTATTTTGACATTGTATTGTATATTTGATTTAAATTTTTAATTGTAAGACTCATGTGTTAAATTACTTTACTAATTAATAACTCAATATTTGTATTCATTCAAGAAAATGTCTAAGGTATTTGTTTTTTGAAAAACACGACTCCGGTTTTAGTTGTGTTAATTTTAACCCAATTGCATTCTATTCTATTATAATTTTAATTTAAGATAATGGGTTAATTAATTAATAGTTAGTATAAATAATTTTAATTAACAAATATTTAAATTAATATAAGAGGTATGTATATTCGGTAACAAAAATGATAAACTCAACGAAAAAAACAAAAAAAAAACAAGACCACGAATCGAGGTGACATGCCATGTGGGTAAGAGAGTGTTTAAAAATGTTCCGAAACGCTCATTTCGGGTCCCAAAACACAAGTGAATAGGAGGGAGAAAATTAAAAATACATTTTTCGTTGAATTTATCGTTACTCGTTTTGTAAACTATATAGGTTAGGTACTGACGCGATTCTCAAATATAAAACAATCTTATATATATTGTATATATAATACATTTGTGCCTCTTAATTTATAAACTTGAATAAATAGTCTTATAACAAATATATTCTTGATAAAAAAAAATTTAAACACTATCAATGTCTACAAAATTATATTTTAAAACATAATAAGAAACTTTTTCTACTACATAAAATTATAAAAAAGCATTACAAATAGATTATCCAAATTCATTATTGATTTTTTATTTTATAAAACAATTAATTGAAAATAATATTTAAATTAATTTACAAAAATATAATATTACATCCTTAGAGTAATATATTATTTATATGATAATTACAATTCAAAATATTATATTATTTTAATCTTATTTAATTTATATATTTATCTTGAAATTTAGACTCAGTAAAAGTTATGTGAATTTTAAATCCAATTAAAATGAAAAATAAAATTTGTTATATATATAAAAAAAAGTTTAAAAAAATTATGATTTATAACAATAACTCAAGTACATGCTAAATTATATCTAATCAATTTATTTATTCAAATTGAGATTAAACTAAGTAGATATTTTGTTAATATGAACTAAAATGAAAATGTGAATTTATTAAAAATATCAAAATATCAAAATAAAGTGTTTATAAATCACAAAAAATAAACACATTAAAAATTAAAATGTTTAAGGAAAAAAATATGAAACAATTTAAGAAATATATTCCAAATGAATATCAAGAATAACATGTTTTAATTGGAAATTTTATTTTATTTCTCATTTATATGTAACATTATTTTATGTGTATATAATAGAATAAGTCTACCATTATCTCATGATTATAATTGATAACGAAATATATAAGTTTTATTTTAAAATATTTGGTTACCTAACGTTAAATACTAGATATTATCATAGTTTTTAATAATTTAAACGCTCCATTAACTTACTTACATTTTTTAATATAATATATATATATATATATATATATTTAAATTTTATTTTATTTAAGATTAAATGGAAATATGATACCATATGTTACCATATTATTGGACTAGAGTCGGTAGTAAACAAGTTTAATTTGTCATTTTTTTCTTTTATTATAAACTATTTTTAAAAAATTGAAAAGGAATAAGAATAGCCTAGATTCTTTTATCTAATTCAATAATTTACCCAACTTGTCGCTAGTATTAACAATGACCAAAATTTATATTTAAATCTCAATTAAGCTTTCCATCATCTTATATTTTATCATTAATGTATTATATTATTATATTATAGTAATTTAAGATATAGTGTTAATTTGTAAATAATTTTAGTTAGCAAATATCTAGATATATATAATGATGTTTAATTTTTAAAGTGTCCGGATTGCCGGGTCGAGAGTTGTGGTTAATTTGGATATATATGTGAGAGTAAATGGATACTTGGGTCGGATTGTGAGTTCACCCGTCCATAAACTTAAAACGGTTAAAAATAAAATTAAAAATTTTATAAGTATGGTTCGAACTTTCAACCTAACAAAACAACTACAAACCTTTAACCAACTAGGCTAATAACACTTTATATTTTAAATTCAACACAAAATTTGAAGAACACGGGACATTTTAATAATATAAGTTTAACTTTTTAACTAACTAACTAATATATATATATATATAATGATGCTTAATTTTTAAAGTGTTTAGATTGTCGGATCGAGAGCTGTGATTAATTTGAATATATATGTGAGAGTAAATGGATATTTGAGTCAGATTGTGGGTTGACCCGCCCATAAACATTTTTACCGTAATATTTTTTTCACAATTTTTTATATTATTACTCGTGCAAATTCACGGGATACATGCTAGTTACATTAATATTACAAAGAAATGAAATAAACTAAATGCATACAAAGTATGAAATCACCAAATAAAGGGTGATCTGACTCGTGTTAAATATATTTCTCTTAAAATAATTTTATCCACTCCCTTTAGTGATGGAGGTTATCGCATATAACTGTTTTTCAGGGTACAACAGATCTATTATTGATTTAGTATCAAAATAATTACGCAACGAATTTTACCAATGTACCTAAACTATCACAGGATTTTAGCAAAAAAAAATATAAAATAAAGAACTAGAATAACACTCACAAAATAATGAGAGACTTTTTAGAATTTTAGAGTGAGAAATGATAAAATGATATATCTCATATAGAATAGATTATATGAATGAATTAGAGAAGAGAGGATTTTATATTGTTAAAAAGTTAAATCATTAAATAAAATTATCAATTGATTCAATATTGGTATTGTTTGACTCTTCATTACTTTAATGTTTCCTCTTCATTGGGGAGTAATTGTTTACCAAAAATAATTAAGACATTTATAATTTAATACTAACATTACATGGTTTCTAATTTGTTAATTATTATAACAATATATATATATATAATTATACTTAATTTTTAAAGTGACCGTATTTCCGGGTCGAGAGTTGTGGTTACTTTGGATATATATGTAATAGTAAATGGATATATACCCGCCCATAAACTTAAAACGGTTAAAAATAAAATTAAAACGGGTCGAGAGCTATCACATTTTTACCGTAATATTTCTTTCACGGTTTTTTATATTATGTTACGGGCTGCTCATCAAAAACCTCGGTCCTAAAATATTTTATTCATCCGTCTCTCGGCCCAAGTGTCTATACGGGCCCGTTTATGTTTTTTATGGAATAATTCTGTTTTGTTTACTTTCTCTTTTATCTTTCTTTGAAACCGAATTCTGTTATGTTGGATGTTTGTTGTAACCGAATACTCTTGGGTAAATCAGCCTCTTTAAATGGTGATGCCCACCCCACTTTTTGGGGCTATGAATTGAATATTTTGGAACTTGGTGTTTAAGTTATCTCTCGGCCCTCCTCCTCCTTCTTGGACCGCTAGGTGTGATCTAGTGGTATTTCTCTCCTCCCCTTCGGCTCTTCTCTCCCTAACCTCGAATTCTCCTCTAATTCTATGTCCGCTGCGCTAGAGTGTTGAATTCCATCATCAAGAACCCGTTTCTTGAATTAAAGAACTTGAAAGGCTCGGCCATAATTAAAAATCCTAACATCTTGGTATCAGAGCTGGCCGATTCTCAACATGGTAGAAACTCGCCAGCAATCAGAAATGGATGCGCTCAAGGCCCTGATTGAAAACTTGTCCCAGCAAACAGCAGCAATGCAAGCTGCCATAGACCGTAGATTTGATGTTGCTGAAGAAAGAATGGCGGCCCTTGAAAGCGGGGCATCTGGAAACGTGCAAGAACCCCGCCACAGACCCTATGATGATAATTCTTGCCACGGTCCTTCACCATTTAGGCCCCCGCACCCTGGCCAGAACCGCGATCAACACTATGCTCCTCCTACTCGGCTAACCAAGGTCGATTTTCCTCGGTTTGATGGGTCGGATGTCGAGGGCTGGCTAATTTCTGCCGAGCAATTTTTCAGAGTGGACAAAACTAAGGATGTCACTAAATTAGAAATCGCCCCCATTCATTTTTCTGGAGAAGCAAGAATGTGGTACGGGTCATATCTTCAAAACCGAAATCATATGGAGGCCCTATCTTGGGCCGTGTTCAAGAGAGACCTTATGACTCAATTCGGGCCATCTATACATGATACACCAATGAGACAGCTAATGAATTTAAAACAGGTTGAGTCGGTTCAAGAATATAACATCCGGTATATGTCGATCTCTCAAAAGTTATTACATATGCCAAGGGACTACGTCATTGATTGTTATTTGTCCGATCTAAGGGAAGAAATTGCAAACTGCATCAGGCTGCGATTTCCAGATTCTTTAAACGAAGCAATGGCCATGGCTAAAGTCCAAGAAGCAACATATCGGTCCTTAATGAGCAGTGGTAACTTGTACAGCGCTGAAGCATCATTGCTTCCCACGCCATCCAATACCAACACAGCCGGGCCGAGCACCAATACTGACTTCAAGAATTCATCGTATGGGTCCTCTTCCAATGCAAACCAGGGCCATGTTAAGCAATTAGACTCAGCCTCAATGGATGAAAAGCGAAAGAAGGGTCTATGCTATTCTTGCAATGAAAAATGGCAACCAAACCATAGGTGTAAATCCAAGTTATTCATGGTTTCGGCCAATCAAGAAGATCAAGAACCTGACCAAGAACCTGTTTTGGATGATTTTCCTTCATTGCTCGGCTCAAGGGATGAACCAGCCATATCCTTACATGCCCTGACCGGGTCTAAAGCCTTCCAAACGCTCCAGATTCTTGGCAAAATTGGGAACCTGCCGGTGGTGATCTTGATCGATACAGGCAGCACCCATAATTTTATCAATAGCAGGATTTTGGAGAAAATAGACCACAAAAGCATAGCAACCCAGGTACAATCGGTTAGAGTGGTTGATGGATCTAATGTTTTATGTTCTAGTGTTTGCAAGGACTTGAAGTGGTCGATGGAAGGCAATGAATACCAAACAGAAATGAAGGTAATTTCCATGGACGGATATGATATTGTATTGGGAATTGAATGGCTGATTACTTTAGGCCCGTCTTCTTGGGACTTTGAAAAGCTGACCCTATCCTATGATAAGCAAGACAGAACCACGGTCCTTAAAGGGATTCCTCGGTCGCAGGCCAGTTTGATGCATGGAAACCAATTGGAAAAGACCTTAGATGAATATATTGTTGCTGCCAAAACGCAAGTAAAGAGTAAGCCCGAAGGCCAAACTTTTTCACTAGCTGCAATGACTTTGGAAGATATTCCTAATGATCTAATTAGAAGCTATGGCTCGTTCGATGCTGCTATTATGCTGGTTCGGAAAAAAGACTTGGCCTGGATTTTTGAGCCAAGTATGAAGTTTAATCGAAGTTGGAAGAAATTATTTTTGCACCAGGCGCTGGGGACATTGCAGCAACCAAGGCCAGCTCTAAACACTGAAAAACTCGACCTTGGGTGCACAGAAATTCTAGACAGGGGCGGAGTGGCAAGCGACCCAGCAGCGCAAAGGACCGCAAGGACCCGGCCAGTTCCACTACTGAAGCGATTCTACCGAAAGTTTTTTGTGAAAATACGGTCTTATGCTGCGACCTTTGCTGAATGTGCCGAACCCCGACCGAAGCAATAGTTTTGAAGTTGAAGATGCATATTAGAGGTTGACCAGTCCGCGTTCTTTTCGTCGAGGGCGACGAACTTCGAAGGGGGGGATAATGTTACGGGCTGCTCATCAAAAACCTCGGTCCTAAAATATTTTATTCATCCGTCTCTCGGCCCAAGTGTCTATACGGGCCCGTTTATGTTTTTTATGGAATAATTCTGTTTTGTTTACTTTCTCTTTTATCTTTCTTTGAAACCGAATTCTGTTATGTTGGAAGTTTGTTGTAACCGAATACTCTTGGGTAAATCAGCCTCTTTAAATGGTGATGCCCACCCCACTTTTTGGGGCTATGAATTGAATTTTTTGGAACTTGGTGTTTAAGTTATCTCTCGGCCTTCCTCCCCCTTCTTGGACCGCTAGGTGTGATCTAGTGGTATTTCTCTCCTCCCCTTCGGCTCTTCTCTCCCTAACCTCGAATTCTCCTCTAATTCTATGTCCGCTGCGCTAGAGTGTTGAATTCCATCATCAAGAACCCGTTTCTTGAATTAAAGAACTTGAAAGGCTCGGCCATAATTAAAAATCCTAACATATTATTACTTGTGCAAATGCACGAGATACATGTTAGCTGATAATAATAATAATACTCATGTAAGTTACACTAAATTTAACAACATTTTGTTAATTGCTCTTTAAGTCATTTTAATTTAATGAATTCAAATAAATATTTGTATCAAATTTCACCATTTAATTCACCTTTAAATTTCATGTAAATTTTATTTGATTTTATTAACCACATTATAATTTTTCATTCATTAATAAAATTAGTTTAAAATTCCAACACTTATATTGTTGAGAAGTTAACATACCAGCATATCTAAAATCCATAATATCAAGGGAGTAACACCAACTCAAATTGTATTCATGAATTGTCTTATTTTGTTTTAGGTTAATTAATTAGCGAATAGATGTATCGCAAATTGAAGACCCAAACTGTTGCAATAAAAACTTATTCAAGTTCATCTAAGTTAGTGTCACTATTGCTTGTTTGCATAAATGACCCATACCAAGTTCGAGTGTCTCTAGAGAAGTGAGTGAAAGCATTCTCAACTTTAGTTGTATCAGTGATACAATCAACCCTAAAAAATTGTTCAGTTACGATAATCCATTCTTCCACGTTTAATCTATCAAATTTTGGAAAATCCACTTTCGTTAGTCGCATTGGGGAAACATATTTTTCATCTATATGAGGAGTTGCTCGTGAGGAATCTGTTGAATCATCTAGATAATCACTAGCCTCTTAACTTGATAAAATATCAAATTATTCTTTAATCGACCTCACTTTATTTTCCATCCACTTTGCGTCTTGTTTATAGTCTCGACAATAAAGTCTATGGATACATGCGGGGAGTCGTTTCTGAGTGATGCTTGTTATTGACCATCTTGAGGAACATCGTCTCTAATATCAAATGATATGTAAGAGGAGATATGAGAAGAGAACTCAGACAGGTCATTGAGGAAGATGAGGAATGCCGATCATTCAACATACCCGCATGAGCATATCATTTTAAGCTAATAACAATATCATGAAATCATGCCCTAAATATGTTACAAAGTACTTATGAGGTGGCCTAAAGATAAGGGCCAAAATGAAAAAAACAATATAAGTTCAGGAACTACTAAAGACAATAGGAAAACTACAAAATAAAATAACTAAGTCTAAAACAGTTTCATCCAATCGTTCTCTAACGTCCACGTGGCTCCATAGTCTTTGTCGGGTCATTCTTTAGTTACACAATTCGTAACACCAATTTTCCTTGGTATGTCAAATTTTCCTATAGTGGTCACACCATTGTTTGTTTCATTTCTTATGATTTAGGATTTCTACTAATTAGAGCCACAACTTCATTTGGGTTGTGGGAGAGAAGAGGAACATGCTCAGTAGTGGTGATCGAGGTTTTACGGTTCACCATAATTTGAAGCCAAATTTCTTTTTGACAGACTTACGATAATGCAATCGCCAATTACATAGCTCCCTAACAATTCATTAATCCATCTGACGATTCAAACTAATATTTTACTAATCATCAAAATAGGCTTACACAGAGTATATTCGATTCGACTTTGGTACACATTTTCCTATTGACAAGAACTCAAGGGGTAGATCACCAATCTTTTTGTGTTGACACCTCTAATTATATGTCAATGTGGGGATTTGCAAATTTGGGCCACACTTCGAATTCTTCAACAAAAATCTCTCTAACAGGAGATTTTTTTCGTTCAACATCATGTTATGAGTCGAAAACGCCTTACATACCTCCTCATTAGCGTCATATTCTTTATCTAACTCAATTGACTCTTCCTCTGATACCTCATGTATCTTGATAGACAAATCACTCACATTCTCGGGATACAAAAATTTGATGGGATTTATCTGAACCACATTTTCCATGAGTGACCATATTACACTTTATGCCGCATCAATCCGCTCATAATCAACTACCAAATTTGAGATGGGATAGACGAAAAATTCAACCAAGGCTTGATACAAAACTAAATGGAGCGTATTAATCAAAATATTAACTATAGGAGTCTCCTTATGTGTTAAGTGCTAATCGAATTCTGTATTATAGGATGTAGGTGATGATTCATATACTAATCACAATATTACAATCTCGACCCTCCTTCTCCATGGCACTACCTGGTTCATCTTTATCGCTACCTTAATGGTTACCGCTTTGGTGAATATCTGCCACATCCACCATAGCCTTGCCGAAATAAATCCCCTCCTTTAATCAATTATCCACATTAATTGGTTGCGACTTTTAACCAAATATATCTTTTCCCACTAAGTCCGTGGAAGAAGGAGTCTGACCCGACACATCTTGCTCCCACAATTCGGACATAAATTAGAACTTGAGACAGTTGACACAATCAAAGTCCATTCAAACACATTGTGACCTTATACACAATCATACCATGTTCTAGGACAATAATATTCGACATTCATTCCAGCGGACCAACACGAATACTTCCCCGCCCGACCTCACATTTTAGGTCGTTATTTTCGTCAAATTCTACATATCCACCTAACTTTTCATCTGATTTTATCAATCACTCAATGCTCCAACAGATCATGGATAGCCCAAATAACTAGACCAAAGTTTTATTGGGACTCTCATTGTGCTTGGTTAGCCTTTCGACATAATCCCGCTCCTCCTTACCATAACACTTATGATCAACATTAGGTACTTGATTAGTCAAGTTATTGATGGCAGGGCCACTAGTAATATTCTTATTAGTACCATTCTCAAGGTGTAAAATTTATTCTTCAACTAATTGAATTATACTCTTAGCACGAGGCATACTGAATACAATTCGGTAATCAATCCATAGTGCAACCTACCTTTTTCGAGAGTTGAACCCGGACCAAAGTTCACTACCAAGTGGGCCAGATCCAATACACTTTCTCGTCCATGATGACGAGGACAAATAACAACGTAACAATTTTAAGTGATCCAATCCCATCTCGATCTTCCGACGTTTTAATTTTTGATCTCAGATATTTCTACAACATTCAATCGATCCATCACCATAGCAAACTCAAAGGATTGCGTACCTATAACCACCATCTTGGACCAATCCGACCATATCACTCACCTTTTATTATTCACCTTGTCTGCATAAGATGAAGAACCAACCTTCTAAGGAGGGGACTGTCCCCATTACATCCGAAACATCCCCATCAACGACCCGCACCTGTCGCATCCCCCGATTTTAATACAACCAATTTTAGGAGCATTAACAACACCCTCAGTCGATTTTCTAACTCTGCTACCCACAACTTGAGTATAACCTAAGACTGCAGTAACAACACTCATCGACGACCCACTCCCGCCACTACCCTTGGCCTGATGAACTAAACGCAATACGTCTTTCACTCGATACTCGCAAACGCTAGTGCCTCCCCTGGTTGCGAGCAACAAAATCCCGACTAGAGCATTCAACATAATTTCGACCATGCCTACTCCAGTAATGTCTCCCACTAGTTTATATTAATTGAAGATGTAACGTTTATTTTTTAATAACCACTTATATTAATTTAGGTAGATTATGCTAATTATTTAGTGAATATTATATTATTATATTATAGTAATTTAAGATATAGTGTTAATTTGTAAACAATTTTAGTTTGCAAATATTTATATTAATTGAAGATGTAATATTTATTTTTTAATAACCACTCACATTAATTTAGGTAGATTATGCTAATTATTTATTGAATATAGTATTGGTTCATCCGTTACCATTATTAGAGTATATAAAACATTCGAACCATTTATCTTTATATAAATTTGTACCATGGGAGATAAGTGTCACAAGTTTCTTCTATGTTTCGTACTTCTTTCTTGTATAAAATTCTTACTCCTAATCGATTTTATTATGCTTTTCACTTTATATAACTAATAATATATTGTAAATTAATTTCTTTGAATTATATGTTTATTTTAATTTATACATAAAAAGATTTTATTTATTTTTTATTCATATTCATAAAATAAATATATTTAATATTAATTTGAAATTTCTTTTTTTACTTTTATTTAACATTTTATTTTCATGATGTTTTTAAAAAAATTTATACATTTTTACTAAATATATTTAAAAAAGAAGCTTCATTTATATTTCACAATTAATCTTAAAAATATGTTTTAAATCAAAAGCATTCAAAATTGTAATTATATATTTATATTTTTGTAATGAATTTTCATTTTCTTATAATTTGTATAAATATGGCAGATTTTAACATGATTAGTTATTGTCGCCAACATAAAGATGTTTATGAAGTGAAAGGTGGAATATGTTAATAATTATCTATTAGACGTTATGAATGTATTCTTTATATATATATATATATTAAGTTAATTTAGAAATATATCTATCTATATCTATATATATATATATATATATATATATATATAATTATATATATATATAATTATATGTTAGACGTTGTGAATGTATTCTTTATATATATATTAAGTTAATTTAGAAATATATATATATGATAGATAAAAATTTTCTCAAAATTTTTCAAAGTCGTTCAAAGTATAAAAA
Source organism: Impatiens glandulifera (assembly GCF_907164915.1). Classification (NCBI taxonomy): domain Eukaryota; kingdom Viridiplantae; phylum Streptophyta; class Magnoliopsida; order Ericales; family Balsaminaceae; genus Impatiens; species Impatiens glandulifera. The sequence continues at coordinate 42,449,588 of NC_061863.1, read as the reverse complement.
TTTTCAAAGTCTTTTCTAAAATATTTTTCAAGACAACAAACTTTTTAAACAACCGCCGAACGCATGGTTTTGAATATTTTAAATAAAATAATTAAAAATGGGGAAATTGTTAGATAAAATTAACCTGTTAATAAGAACTTAACAAAACAAACTTATTGTGCAGGAACGGTCAAGAACTACAACCGGTCAAGAAATCAAGCTGGCTAGAAGAAGTAAAATCCAAAACCTGAAGCTATCCGGTTGAACTGAACAACTTGCAAACATAATTAGTTAAAGTGAAGAACGGTCAAGAAGTCCAACCGGTCAAGAAATCAAGCCGGCTAGAAGAAGCAAATGACATCAAAAACCCGAAGCTATCCGGTTGACCTGAACAACTTGTTAACATGATCAATTAAAGTGAAGAACGGTCAAGAATTCCAACTGGTCAAGAAATCAAGCCGGCTAAAAGAAGCAAATGACATCAAAAACCTGAAGATATATGGTTGAACTAAACAACCTGTTAACATGATCAGTTGGAATGAAGTATTCAATCAAAATCCAATGAACAAATCTAACGAGAAGACTATTTAGAGAAAGAAGTCAAAGATATCAAATAAATAACAGTGTACAAATTGGTGCAAAACATACAATTTGGGTATATGCAGAAGATGACATCAAAGCCTCAGACTATGAAATTGCCATATCCATACAAGTCTGATGATATACTACAGGTTGTAGAAGATTGCCTGAAAAACAGTTACCATTCTGGTATAAGTCTGGTATAAGTCAAAGGAGTAACCTCCTAGGTATAGGCAACTGTCCAACAGATAGTTGCAATAATCAAGCAAAGACAAATCAAGTCGGTCTGCTTCTTGCCTTGGAAGCCTAAACCATATTTAATGATATGTTGATCCTCTGCTCAACCAATCAGATTCAAAGATTACCCTAAAGGTATCCATTGAAGAAATGTGAGCGTTAGCACATTTAACCTATAAAAGGAGAAGCTGAAGAAGCAAGAAAACATTGAGAGATATACAACAATTGATATAGAAACATATACGTAGACAAAGTGATCAAAAGCCCTTATCTCTCTAAAAGATTCAAAGCTTAAGTGCGTGTTTGTGAAGTGTATTACAATTCCTGTGAGAATTGTACGAGTGATTATTGAGCAGTAAATAAGACTCGATCGTGTATTGTGTTTGTGTAGAATATCCTTCTCGTGGTTTGAGAATAAGGGGTGACGTAGGAATTTTTATCTCCGAACATCCATAAAAACCTGTCTCGTGCTTTATTTCCTATCGGTTCCATATTCTAACCGACTCATATTATTCTAACCGCCTCACTAATCTTCAAACCGATATTCTCCAAATTCCATCTCTATCCATCCTGTGTGTGTGTTGCTTCAATCTGAAACAAACCACTTCCGCACTTGAACTCGGTTCAAGGGTTTGACAGCTTTTGTAGTATTGAAATCGGTGTTAATTCTTAACCGGATTAGTGCCAACCGTTGAGTGTAGTCAGAGAGTATTCTTTAGCCGGACCCCGGTCCACTATCGGCTATCTAGATCCTAACAATTGGTATCAGAGCAGTTAGTTTCAATACTCAAGCAACACAGAGCAATCAAGCATGACTTTCAACGAGAAGCCTCCAATGCTAGAAGGAAACGATTTTGCTAACTGGAAAATATGCATGCACTTGCATCTGGCCACTATGGATGATGAAATGATGTTCATTATGTCTGATGGTCCAACAAAGATTGAGAAGGATAGAAAGGAATGGACAGCTGATGATAAAAGGAGAAACAATCTGGATAATCACTGCAGAAGTCACATCTTCAAATCTCTAGAAAGCAACACTTTCAGTAAAGTCAGAGAATGCAAAACTGCAAAAGAAGTTTGGGAAAAGTTGATCCAACTGTTTGAAGGTAGTGACCAAATAAATGAGAACCAGAAAGAGCAGAAGGCTCTAATAGCTGCTAAAAGAAAGGGAAAATGGGCCGATAGTGATTCGGATGACTCATCATCCAGCGACAGTGATGATAAAGTTGAAACATGTTTCACGACTAAGAAAGAATCTGAGGTATTTGATCTCTCCTTGGATTATTTTACCCGAGATTATCTAATTGCTGCACTCAATGACATGGTCATTAAGTACATAAAACTGTCAAAATCTCTTAATCAAACTATTTCAAAAAGCAAGTCTAATAGTTCAAGTTGTTCATCTCAAACTAAAGAGGTTGATGTTTCAATAAGTGAGATCTCATATAAGAATGAGAAGCTCAAGGAAGAAATTACAAGCTGTAATGATATAACTTCAAAGGATGAGATGATTTATGTAAAGCCAACTTCAAGCTGGCTGAAACATGAGAGAAGGACAGCCAGTTTGTATGGTAAAGAAAAACTTGACTGAAAGTCAAGAGATGTTTACCGAAAATCATCCTTTAAAGTTAAATCATCAGCAGATAGATATACTATACATACACACAACAAGAAGTCCATCAAAATAATCAAAGTATGGATTCATAAGGGATTATTAAGCCACGGACCCAAAGAAAAATATGGACCGAATTTTCTATTGTCTATGAATGTAGGTAAATTAAGACAAAAGCTTGGAAGAGACAACATTGCATCCGGACAGTCGGCTACTGACAGACACATCACATTAAAGGAATAAGCATGAAGTGGCTAACATCCTCACAAAGTCACTTCTCGAGTCTAAGTTTTCTTCCCTTAGAAATATTTTAGAATTGTTAGATTACAAAATAATTTCATACAAAATTCTTCATCAAATAATGTTCTCCATAAACCAAACCGTTTTTCTAAAAACCGACCAAATAAACATAAGATTTTTAAACCGTCCAAACAAACATAAGCTTTTTAAACCGGCCAAACAAACATAAGTTTTTTAAACCGACCAAACAAACATAAGCTTCTTAAACCGGCAAAACATTACAAGTTTTGAATATTTTAAATAAAATAATCAAAAAGGGAGAAATTGATAAATAAAATTTTTCTCAAAATTTTTCAAAGTCTTTCAAAGTATAAAATTTTTCAAAGTTTTTTCTAAAATATTTTTCAAGACAACAAACTCTTTAAACAACCGCCAGATGCATGGTTTTGAATATTTGAAATAAAATAATCAAAAAGGGAGAAATTGTTAGATAAAATTGACCGGTTAATAAGAACTTAACAAAACAAACTTATTATGCAGGAACGGTCAAGAACTACAACCGGTCAAGAAATCATGCCGGCTAGAAGAAGCAAAATCCAAAACTTGAAGCTATCTGGTTGAACTGAACAACCTGCAAACATAATCAGTTAAAGTGAAGAACGGTCAAGAATTCCAACCGGTCAAGAAATCAAGCCGGCTAGAAGAAGCAAATGACATCAAAAACCTGAAGATATCCAGTTGAACTGAACAACTTGTTAACATGATCAGTTAAAGTGAAGAACGGTCAAGAATTCATAATCAGTTTAAGTGAAGAACGGTCAAAAATTCCAACCGGTCAAGAAATCAAGCCGGCTAGAAGAAGCAAATGACATCAAAAACCTGAAGCTATCCAGTTGAACTGAACAACTTGTTAACATGATCAGTTAAAGTGAAGAACGGTCAAGAATTCCAACCGGTCAAGAAATCAAGCCGACTAGAAGAAGCAAATGACATCAAAAACCTGAAGTTATCCGGTTGAACTGAACAACCTATTAACATGATCAGTTGGAATGAAGTATTCAATCCAAATCCAAAGAACAAATCCAACGAGAACACTATTTAGAGAAAGAAGTTAAAGATATCAAATAAAAAACAGTGTACAAATTGGTGCAAAACATACACCTTCGGTATATGCAGAAGATGACATAAAGCCTCAGACTGTGAAATTGCCATATCCATACAAGTCTGATGATACGTTGCAAGCTGTAGAAGATTACCTGAAAAATAGTTATCATTCTGGTATAAGTCAAAAGAGCAACCTCCCAGGTACAGACAACTGTCCAACCAACAATTGCTATAATCAAGCAAAGACAAATCAAGTCGGTCTTCTTCTTGCCTTGGAAGCCTAAACTGCATTTAATACTATACTGATCCTCTACTCAACCAATCAGATTCAAGGATTACCCTGAAGGTATCCGTTGAAGAAATGTGACCGTTGACACATTTAACCTATAAAAGGAGAAGTTGAAGAAGCAAGAACACATAGAGAGATATACAACAATTGATATAGAAACATATACGTAGACAAAATGATCAAAAGCCCTTATCTCTCTAAAAGATTCAAAGTTTAAGTGTGTGTTTGTGAAGTGTATTACAATTCCTGTGAGAATTGTACGAGTGATTATTGAGCAGTAAATAAGACTCGATCGTGTATTGTGTTTGTGTATTTTTTAATGAATATTCTTCTCGTGGTTTGAGAAGAAGGGGTGACGTAGGAGTTTTTATCTCCGAACATCCATAAAAACATGTCTCGTGCTTTATTTCCTACCGGTTCCATATTCTAACCGACTCATATTATTCTAACCACCTCACTAATCTTCAAATCGATATTATCCAAATTTCATCTCTATCCATCCTGTGTGTTGCTTCAATCTAAAATAAACCACTTCCGCACTTGAACTCGGTTCAAGGGTTTGTGACAACTTGTGTAGTATTGAAACCAGTGTTAATTCTTAACCGGATTAGCGACAACCGTTGAGTGTAGTCAGAGAGTATCATTTAGCCGGACTCCGATCCACTATCAGTGATCTAGATCCTCACAATATATATATATTATTTAGTTTTTAAAGAAACAAAAGATATTTTTATTTTAATATTTATAAAATGAAAGCTTATTTTTATTAAATAAAGAATTTATTTGATGTTTGTTAAAATTGTACCATGAATATTGTAATTTGATGTTATTGTAAATAAAAATAAAATTATGCTTGTCTTTCATAAATTTTATAATGTTTAGGCCCAAAATATATTTTTAGAATAGAATAGTTTTATTAAGAAAACAAGTAAATGCTATATATTATTTTACATTTTCTAAAATGACATTTCAATTTATATTATATAATATTTGTTTAAATTAAAAATAATTATGCATATTCTTAATTAATTATTTGATTCGTGACAGGTATAACTAAAGAATTCAAATGGGCAGGAATAAAAATTAACTTCAATAATGGTTGATTGAATGACAATTGTTGCGTAGGTTTATTGCACCAAGAATGTTACCCTTCATATGAGATATGTTTACAAAACTGTCGTTAATATTTTCTTTAAATAAGATGATAATTAATTATCATGATTCAAATAAAATCAATTAGAAAAAATATTATATTGATTTAATTTATACCATGTTTACAAATTATCAAAAATTATCATTTATATTTTTATTAAATAAATATTTATAAATTTTACAAAATATTGATTAATTTTTATATGTACAAATTTTTTACATAATTGATTACTAAAATAAAAATTGTGATACTAAAGAATTTTAAATGTTAATAATATTAAAAATAATAATTTATAATTAAATATTTATTTTACTAAAGTATTTAAGTGAATGTATCATCAGTTAAGATATAAATAACCATAATAATCTTATTTTGACATTTTATTATATATTTGAATTAAAATTTTAATTTTAAGGCTCATGTGTTAAATTACTTTACTAATTAATAACTCAATATTTGTATTCATTCAAGAAAATGTCTAACGTATTTTTTTTTTTGAAAAACACGACTCCGGTTTTAGTTGGGTTAATTTTACACCAATTGCATTCTATTCTATTATAATTTTAATTTAAGATAATGGGTTAATTAATTCATAGTTAGTATAAATAATTTTAATTAACAAATATTTAAATTAATATAAGAGGTATGTATATTCGGTAAGAAAAATGATAAACTCAACGAAAAAACAGAAAAAACAATACCACGAATCAATGTGACATGCCATGTGGGTAGAAGAGAGTTTAAAAATGTCCCGAAACGCTCATTTCGGGTCCCGAAACACAAGTGAATAGGAGGGAGAAAATTAAAAATACCTTTTTCGTTGAATTTATCGTTCCTCGTTTGGTAAACTATATAGGTTAGATACTGACGCGATTCTCAAATATAAAATAATCTTTTATATATATATATATATTCTATATATAATACATTTGCCCCTCTTAATTTATAAACTTGAATAAACAATGGTTATAACAAATATATTCAGATGAGCTCATAGGAGTGGCTGCAGCAGAGCAATTCTCCATCCCGAACTTCTTTAGCAACTCTTTGGTATACTTGACCTGATTGATGAAGGTTCGTTTTTCCAGCTGACGAACATGGAGACCGAGAAAGATAGTTAAATTTACCATCATGCTCATTTCAAATCTATTCTGCATCAGCTTTGCAAAATTTTCACACAATTTGGGATTAGTTGATCCAAATATAATATCATCTATATATATTTGAACAAATAGAATGTGAGAATCTTTAGTGAATCTAAACAATGTTTTATCCACAGTTCCAATAACAAAGTCATGATCTAATAGAAATTCAGTCAAAGTGTCAAACCAAGCTCTAAGAGCTTGTTTCAGACCATATAAAGTTTTATCAATTTAAAAAACATGATTTGGTAAAGTGTGATCAACAAAACCAGGAGGTTGCTCAACATTGACATCTTCATTTAATTCACCATTTAAAAATGCACTCTTCAGATCCATTTGAAAAACTTTAAAATTTTTAAATGATGCATAAGCCGGGAAGATTCTAATTGCCTCAAGTCTTGCTACAGGTGCAAAAGACACATCAAAGTCGACACCTTCCTCTTGTATGTATCCTTGAGCAACTAAACGAGCTTTGTTTCTAATAACTAAGCCATCTTCACTAAGCTTATTTCTAAATACCCATCTTGTTCCTATGACTGACTGATCAGTTTGAGTTCTGTTGTTAAATACTCTATAAGCCTTGCTTATTGAGGAATATCCCAACATGAATCCCTCGTCTGCTTTAGCATCAAAAGCGGTCAAATAAACTTTTCCATTGTTATGAATAAAACATTTACACCCGAATACTTTGAAGTAAGAAACTGTGGGAATTCTCCCGTAATACAGTTCATAGGGAGTTTTATCAAAATGTTTGTTAATTATTAATCGATTTTGTGTGTAATAAGAAGTGTTTATGGCTTCTGCCCAGAACCTCTGAGGTACGTCTGATTAATCTAGCATGGATCTCGCAGCTTCCTTCAGAGTCCTCACTCTTCTCTCAGCAATGCTATTCTGCTGTGGAGTTCTGACACTAGACAACTCGTGCCTAATCCCAAACTCATCGAGATAAGAGGAAAGGAATTTGTTTGTGAACTAAGTTCACTGGTCACTTCTATTACAAAGAATGTTCAAAGATTTCTGATTCTGAATTCTTTTAAATATTCTAATCAAGTTTTCAACAGTTTTATCCTTTGATGGTAAAAATGCTATCCATGTAAACCGTGAAAAATCATCAATAACAATTAGGGCAAATCTCATTCCTCCTAAGCTTTTTACAAGAATTGAACCAAACAGATCCATGTGTAACAATTCTAAGCAACGGCTGGATTGAGATTTCCCTTTACTTTTGAACGATGATCTGCCCTGTTTGCCTAACTAGCAAGCAAGACAGACCTTGTCCTTAGCAAACTGTAATTTAGGTAATCCAATAACTAAATTGTTTGAACAAATGTTGTTAATGGTTTTGAATGTCAAATGGTTCAGCCTTTTATGTCATAACCATTTCTGGTCATTCTTGGCAATCATGCACATAGGATCAGAAGATTCTTTTTGCCAATTCATTTTTTATGAGTTTCCTACTCTACTACCAGTTAATAAAGTATTACCATGTTGATCTTTAACTAGACATGCATGAGTTTGAAAATCAACTAACAAACAATTATCACATAACTGACTAATACTAATCAAATTATAGCACAAATTGTCTACAAGTAACACGTCTTTAATGGTTAGATTACCATGGATAATCTTACCCTTACCCATGGTCTTACCCTTCTAGTTATCACCAAAAGTGATTTTAGGTCCAGAACAATTTGCTATATCGGTGAGAAGTCGTCTGTTTCCTGTCATATGCTTGGAACAACCGCTATCAAGATACCAAACAGATTCCTCTAGGTCATCATTCACTTGTACCTACACAAAATAATATTTACAATCTTTTGGTACCCACATTCAATTGGGTCCTCGGTCAATCAGTCCTTTAGGAATTCATATTTGAGATTTTCTGATGGATTTCCCATTTTGTGTCGTGATTAATGCGTATGATTTTGACATAACAGTCGCCTTCCTGCTAACCCCTGAACCATTATCTTTTGAAGAAGATTTTCTTTTAAAACTCCTTGACTTTGAGTCAAGTATTAGATTGCCAGACCTACTAGCTGCTTCTAACTTATTTTTCAGCCAACTGACAGTCGGCGGAACATAAGTTATTTCATTCTTCAAAACTACCTCTTCATGAATGGGGTCAAATTCAATATCAGTTAAACTCCTTTTAACAAAGCTTATTGGCTTAAGCTTGTTATTTGCTGAGTTTGACTTTTTGCAGGACTAGTTTGGGTCATTGCCATTAAATCCCAAACCGGATCTAGATCCAGCGGGTTTTAACATGCTGATCTGATGTTTGACATCTTCTCCAAACATCGTCCAAGCACTAATAACATAAGTTAATATTTATTTTCAGATGAAAGAGTTTGAATCTGTTCCTTGAGCATCTCATTTTCGGATGAGATCTCTACTACGTTCTTTTCAAAAATATTTGATTCAGAAGTTTTGTGAGAGGAAGAGATATTTGCTTCATATTTCACTTTCATTTCATAAAAGGAGTCTGATAACTTCTTGTACTCAATGGCCATTTCATTGAGTGCAGTAGATAACTCTTCGTTGGTAAATTCTGGTGGGGAAGCATCATTTACCTTAGGTTGATCGTCTGTCATCAAGCAAGTTACAGTTTTAGTATCCTTTTCATCGGGAGAATCTTCTAAATCGTTGTCTGCCCATTTGGATTTGTTTTCAACACACATGAAAACTTTCTGATCCTTCTGATTCTTCTTGACTTGAAAATTTCGACCATAGATTTGAGTTAGCTTCTCCTATAATTCTTTAGTAGAGGAACAGGACTTGATCTCGTAGAATATGTTCATGTTGATCGATTGATACATAATATTTTTGGCCACATTATCTAGATTGTTGGACACCTTATCTTCAGTAGTCCACTCACATATTGGTTTCGAAATTTTTATGGGACCATCAATAATGATACTCCACATATCATAATCAAGAGCAGACAGATGCGCTTGCATTCTCATTATCCAATAGTCACAGTTATCTCTTGACAGAATAGGGATCTCATTGATGATAGACATGATTCAGGACCTTTATGCTTGAGAATAAAAAACAAAGCTCTGATACGAATTGATAGGACCAGCTTAATCAATTGAGACAGGGGTAAAGCTATTGATAAAGGCTTAGGAAAAACGGTTTAATAGAAATCTCGTTAAGGATTTAAATCACTTTCTATTCTGCGCAACCCTTGCAAACACTTGAAACAGAATAAAGTGTTGAACTATTTGCTTAGGTTTGAAGCTTGGGATAAAAAATGAGAAGATGACTGAATGAAAAAGACACAGATGTTTGTTTATGGATGTTCGGAGCAAACTCTCCTACGTCACTCCTTCTTCCAACCACCAGAAGGATTTACTATAATATGCTTTGAATCAAATACAGTTGCACGAATAACTCACTGTTGAATAGAACAAACTCTGTTCACCTTACAATATGATGAAGAATATCACTTAGCTAAAACAATGCTATGATTCTAACTCTCTCTTGATTAACACACAATAAAGCAAGAAAGCAGCTAACAATTTGTAAGTTTTCGTATCTCTCAATGTTCAGAAAATTGTCTAGCAGCTCGATCGTTGTCCTTGAAATTCTTTAAATAAGTAGCAAGTACCAACGATCTAATCTTCAATTAATGACATGTTGCTAACTTCCATTGGAACGCCTCCATAGTACACAATAGACTCTGTGCATAAGGATCGTGGTCGTATCAATCTGGTAGTGCGCCGAATATTCTTTAGGGTAATTCCTGCAAAAACAAGTAGTGGGAAGAATATTTGCTTATGTGGCATTAATCAATTGGTTGCAACTGGCTGACGTACTAATCTTCACTAGAAAGTTGAGCAGGAGTAACGTACAACTAGTTATCGAGGGTAGACGGGTGCTAGCTTCAAGCAATTGCTTAAGCATGGCATTAGACGTATTTCACATAGATGACCTCGTCTAATGAAATCAGACGTCCCTGTGTAGTAGTAGGATCCATTAGACCACCTGGTCTAATGGGATTAGACTTTACGTCTAATTATGGTTCCCTTCAGACTAATCTGAAGGAGTTAGACTGCACGTCTAACTCCTCTAGTTAGACTGCACGTCTAACTCCGTGTGTTAGAATGCACGTCTAACTCCGTGTGTTAGACTGCACGTCTAACTCTGCTAGTTAGACTGCACGTCTAACTCCGCGTGTTAGACTACCCGTCTAACTCCGCTAGTTAGACTGCACGTCTAACTCCGTGTGTTAGACTAAACGTCTAACTCCGCTAGTTAGTCTACACGTCTAACTCCGTGTGTAAGACTACACGTCTAACTCTGCTAGTTAGATTGCACGTCTAACTCCGCTAGTTAGACTGCACGTCTAACTCCGCTAGTTAGACTGCACGTGTAACTCCGCTAGTTAGACTGCACGTCTAACTCCGCTAGTTATACTGCATGTCTAACTCCGCTAGTTAGACTGCACGTCTAACTTCCATCTAATAGCCAATCAGTCTAATGAATCTCATTTAGAGTTAGTCTAATATAATTTGTTTTTCGATACACCTGCACCAAAAACAATTAGACTGCTTAGATTTAGTTTTAACTCATCAAATCATCAAACTTCCAACAAACAAAATACTTTGACAGTAGTCAAAATAATTTGAACCAACAAACAATACTTCGACCTATTAACAAATAGGAGTTTAGATTAGGTTTCCAATCAAGAGATAGTATTTTTATTGGAGGATACCTATCGGAGATAGGGCCTTTGGCGAATTATACATAAATAACATCCCGACCTATCGACATATAGGGTTTTAAGACAGAATCGTGTACACAAGATTAGTGCACCTATCAACAGATAAAGTTTGTAACGAAATTATATACAAATAATGTCTCGACCTATTGGCAAATAGGGTTTTAAGATGATAATCTTGTACGAACAATTATCACACCTATTAATAGATTGAGTTTCTAACGGAATCATATACAAATTATGTCTTAACCTATTGACAAATAAGCTTTAAGACGGTAATCGTATTCGAACAGTTAGTGCACCTATCAATAGATAGTGTTTCTAACGAAATCATATACAAATGATGTCTCAATCTATTGACAAATAGGGTTTTAAGATGGTAATCATGTACGAATAATTAGCGCACCTATCAACAAATAGGAATTCTAATGGAATCATATATAAATAATGTCTTGACCTATCGACATATAGGATTTTATGACGATAATCATGTACGAACTATTATCGCACATATCAATAGATAAGATTTCTAACAACATAATATGTTGGGTCTAATTATTTTGAATAAGAGACTAAGCATATTATATGCCAACTTTATTTTGATTATTTATGATTAAAACTTAACGGTGATTAAAACTTGATTAGAACGAAGCTAAGTTGTCTAGTTGTTTCAGTGCAGGTGCATCAGACTATGCAAAGTTAGACATGATCTAAGAAGGCTAATTAGACGTAGTTAGACGTGCTAGTCTAACAGATACATAGTTAAACGTGCCAGTCTAACAGATACGTATTTAGACGTACTAGTCTAACAAATATGTAGTTAGACGTGCTAGTCTAACAGATACGTAGTTAGACATTGCAGTCTAACAAATACGTAGTTAGAAATTGCAGTCTAATACATACGTAGTTAGATGTGCTAGTCTAACAGATACGTAGTTAGACGTGCTAGTCTATCAGAGATGTAGATAGACATTGTAGTCTAACAGATATGTAGTTAGATGTTTCAGTCAAACAGATTCGTAGTTAGACGTTCTAGTCTAACAGATACATAGTTAAATGTGCTAGTCTAACAGATACGTAGTTAGACGTGCTAGTCTAATAGATGCGTAGTTAGACGTTGCAATCTAACTCCATTAGACGTGGTAGTGTAATGGAACACGTAGTTAGACGTTGATGTCTAACTCCCTTAGACATGGAAGCCTAATGGATCACGTCTAATGCCTCGCTTCAGTAGCCGTCTGAAGTTAGCATACGTCTACCCACGATCAACTAGTTGTATGCTACTTCTGCTCCACTCATCTGTGCAATCCAGTACACCATCTATTTGCTTCAAATGAATGAATGGCACGTAAGTTAATATTCTTCTCACTACTTGTCCTGTGAATGACAATTCCAAAAGAATATTCGTCGCACTACCAGTTTGGTATGACCACGATCCTTGTGCTCAAAGTCTGCTGTACTCGTGTACTATCAACGACATTTCAACAGATACTTACCATGTGTTCCTGGAGTAGATTCGACTGTTGGTGTCCTTTTCCATATATAGACGCTCAAGTCTAACAGACGATTACTGGTTCAACAATCTGATCATTCTTACGAACTTGTTCAAGAAGCATCTTACATTTACTGATGTTTTATCATCTTCTAAGAGAGAGAAACATACTTACTGTCTAGCTGAGAGAATGTCTTTGAGAATATTGTAAGTTGAACATAGGTTGTTCTATTCAATAGTGAGATAGCTAGTTCAGTAATCTGTATTTCATCTAAAGAAGTTAGTGAAATCCTTTCGGTTGTTAGAAGAAGGGGTGATGTAGGAGAGTTTGCTCCGAACATCCTTAAACAACCATATGTTCTTTACTTTCTGTCTTTCATATTTCGTTGGTTCAAAGCTTCAAATCTAAACAAACATTTCCGCACTAAATCGTTTTAAGAGTTTGTGAAGGTTTGTGTAGAATAGAAAGAGATATTAATCCCTCACATGATTTCTATCAAACTGTCTGTCATAAGTTGTCAACAATAGTCAGACCTTAGTCTGCATTGATCGCACCGATTCTAACATAATATACAAATGAGGTTTCGACCTATTGTCAGAAAGGGTTTAATGATGGTAATCGTGTATAAACGATTACCGTACCTATCAACAGATTTGATTTCTAACGGAATCATATACAAATGATGTCTCGACCTATCGACAAATAAGGTTTTAAGACGGTAATAGTGTAATAATAGTTAACGCACTTATCAACAAATAGGGTTTATAATAGAATCATATACAAATAATGTCTCAACCTATTGACATATATGATTTTATGACGGTAATTATGTACGAACGATTAGCGCACCTATCAATAGATAAGATTTATAATAGAATCGTATACAAATGATGTCTCGGCCTATCGACAAATAGGGTTTTAAGACGATAATCGTGTAAGAACGATTAGCACACCTATCAACATATAGGATTTCTAACGGAATCATATACAAATCATGTGTCGACCTATTCACAAATAGGATTTTGTCACGAAGTAGTGTATGAATGACGTCCCGACCTATTAACAAATAGGATTTTAGATACCTAACTACAATTATAGTTTATAGCATAATCGCATATAAATGATCTATCGCACCTATCAACAAATAGGGTTTGGAATACCTATTCATAAATAGGATTATAAAACGGGATCGTGTACGAACGATCTCTCGTACCTATCAACAGATAGGGTTTGGGGAGACTCGATTTACCTATTTTCTTTTATACTATCAGTATTGGCTCTATGCCTCTTAAGGGAATATTTAAACAGAATCTTTATTTCCTCTCTTTTTTTCAATGTGTCATTCACAGCTAGTTGAAATCCGTCAGTCGACGGTTTAACACTTTATTTATGGACAGATTATTCATGTTTTTGGATAAAGAAATATTTTTTTTGTTTCTCCCAGTTCTTATCCTGGAATGAACCTTGATCCTTTTGAATGAATAGTGATGTTTTTGAATTCGAAACGTATTAGGGGCTAGGCTTTGAACATATTTTCATTCATTTGTGATGATTTTTCTTTCATCAAGGAATACAATTTATTGTCCCCCAATTTTTGAAATATCAACTATAAACTCGATCTCGTGTACAAATGATTATCTAGAATCATAATCCTAGAGAAAGGTAGTCAACACTTTGATATTTTGATAAATTAGTGCAACTTATTTTTGGTTGCTCAGCCCTGAACCACATCTTTTGAAAGCTAAACTCATTGCAAAAACAATTTGAGAGGTTTATCACTTTTCAACTTTGGGTTTCATTTGCCATTTTTTCCTCTCTTTTCTTCTTTTGTTGGCTCATGGATATATTTGATAGAACTGATACATCCTTGTTCTTGTTGTAGTAATCAAGACTAAAGTCAGAGTGAACAATAAATGGTAATTTCAATACCTCAACCACTTAAGCAATTTTCTTTTTTCGTTCCCGGGGTATATTTAGTAGAATGAGTACATTTTTATCTTACCGTAGCAATCAAGACTAGAGTTTGAGTGAGCACGAATGGTGATTTCAATATCTCAACCAACACAAAAATATATTTCAATTTCTTTTAGATATTTTGGAGGTTTATTTTGGTTCTCCATTTGGCATTTTCATTATTTTTTTTCTTCCCAAAGTATGAATATCAAACCTCTCATTCTTTTATAAAAGAAACGATGATGTGTCCCTTATTAATTTGAGGCTTTGGGACTCACATTTATGGGGTTTATTCATGTTATTTTTCTTTCAAAAACCTTCGAGGGAGGGTTACTCTTAAAGTAATTGTCTACAGACGAAAAAGAGCTTATGACCATTATCTCTTGAATTGGTGTTATTGTGAAATCTTAGATTTTATTGATAATATCACTCGAATGGAAACGATGTTCTTAGATTTACCCCTAAAATCTAACACATTGGCCTTAGGATAACATCAATATTTTCTTCATTTCTCAAAAGATTTTCTTTCTTTGGAGGAAGTGACTAGAGGTTTTATTAATGTAAGTGAGACCGAGCCCGCACGCATGCAGGTTGCCTACGTATCTTCTCTCTTTTATTTTTGTCCTTTTGAGAATAATTAGATCTTCTTATTTTAGACCTGAGTCCTCTGTCCATGTTGCAAGTTTTATAAAACTTGGGATTTGATTTTATTGAGATAAACTTATTTTAAGGTCGAGCTTTAAGTCGCTCTGCCCGTAACTTGATATTATACAAAATATCTTTTAACCGCATCGAGATTGCTTGGCGCAATGAACTTTTCGCCTTCTAGGTTAGATAAGTGGACAACTCCTCTAAAGAGGATTTTCTTAACTATTAAGGGTCCTTTCCATTGGGGTCGAAATTTTCCCCTAAGGTCTAGGAGTTCCCAGGTTCGATTGAGAACTAAATCACATTCTTTGAGGTTAATAGGTTTTACCTTCCTATTGAAGGTGTTTGACATGCGTTTTTGGTAGACATGGATTTTACACAAAATGTTTAACCATTTGACCTCCATTAATGTTAGTTGATCAAATTGAAATTTGAGCCAGTCTTCTTTAATAACATGGCGCTCTAAGAGTACTCTTAAGGTTGGAATCTCAATTTCGATGGGTTGTACGATGTCCATACCATAAACCAAGGAATAGGGAGTTTCATCCTGTTGGGTCAAATTATTTTGACTAATTGTCAAAGTATTTTGACTAAGGAATTTCGATGATTTGATGAGTTAAAACATAATCAAAGCTGTCTAATTGTTTTTGGTGCATGTGTATCGAAAACATGTTATATTAGACTAAGTCTAAATGAGTTTAATTTGACTGATTGGTTATTAGATGGAAGTTAGACGTGAATTCTAACACATAGAGTTAGATGTGCAGTCTAACTAGCGGAGTTAGACGTGCAGTCTAAATATTGGAATTAGACGTGTAGTATAATCAATGACCAAAATTTATAGCTAAATCTCAGTTAAGTTTTCTATCATCTTATATTTTATCATTAATGTATTATATTATTATATTATAGTAATTTAAGATATAGTGTTAATTTGTAAATAATTTTAGTTAGCAAATATTTATATTAATTGAAGATGTAACGTTTATTTTTTAATAACCACTTACATTAATTTAGGTAGATTATGCTAATTACTTAGTGAATATTATATTATTATATTATAGTAATTTAAGATATAGTGTTAATTTGTAAACAATTTTAGTTAGCAAATATTTATATTAATTGAAGATGTAACATTTATTTTTTAATAACCACTGACATTAATTTAGGTAGATTATGCTAATTATTTAGTGAATATAGTATTGGTTCATCCGTTACAATTATTAGACTATATAAAACATTCAAACCATTTATCTTTTATATAAATTTGTACAATGGGAGATATGTGTCACAAGTTTCTTCTATGTTTCATACTTCTTTCTTGTATAAAATTCTTACTCCTAATCGATTTTATTATGTTTTTCACTTTATATAACCAATAATATATTGTAAATTAATATCTTTGAATTATATATTTATTTTAATTTTTCATAAAAAGATTTTAGTTATTTTTTATTCATAAAATAAAATAAATATATTTAATATTTCTTTCAAATTTCTTTTTTTTACTTTTATTTAACATTTTATTTCCTTGATGAGTTTTAAAAAATTTTAAACATTTTTACTAAATATATTTATAAAAGAAGCTTCATTTATATTTCACAATTAATCTTAAAAATATGTTTTAAATCAAAAGCATTCAAAATTGTAATTATATATTTATATTTTTTTAATGAATTTTCATTTTCTAATAATTTGTATAAATATGGCAGATTTTAGCATGATTAGTTATTGTGGCCAACATAAAGATGTTTATGAAGTCAACAATCAATTGAAAGGTGGAATATGTTAATAATTATCTATTAGACTTTATGAATATAATCTTTATATATATATATATATATTAAGTTAATTTAGAAATATATCTATATATATATTATTTAATTTTTAAAGAAACAAAAGATATTTTTATTTTAATATTTATAAAATGAAAGCTTATTTTTATTAAATAAAGAATTTATTTGATGTTTGTTAAAATTGTACCATGAATATTGTAATTGGATGTTATTGTAAATAAAAATAAAATTATGCTTCTTTCATAAATTTTATAATGTTTAGGCCCAAAATATATTTTTAGAATAGAATAGTTTTATTAAGAAAACAAGTAAATGTTATATATTATTTTACATTTTCTAAAATGATATTTCAATTTATATTATTTAATATTTGTTTAAATTAAAAATAATTATGCATATTCTTAATTAATTATTTGATTTGTGACAGGTATAACTAAAGAATTCAAATGGGCAGGAATAAAAATTAACTTAAATAATTGTCGATTGAAAGACAATTGTTGCGTAGGTTTATTGCACCAAGAATGTTACCCTTCATATGAGATATGTTTACAAAACTGTCATTAATATTTTCTTTAAATAAGATGATAATTAATTATCATGATTCAAATAAAATGATGTAACAAAAATCAATTAGAAAAAATATTATATTGATTTAATTTATACCATGTTTACAAATTATCAAAAATTATCATTTATATTTTTTTTAAATAAATATTTATAAATTTTACAAAATATTGATTAATTTTTATATGTACAGATTTTTTACATAATTGATTACTAAAATAAAAATTGTGATACTAAAGAATTTTAAATGTTAATAATATTAAAAATAATAATTTATAATTAAATATTTATTTTACTAAAGTATTTAAGTGAATGTATTATAAGTTAAGATATAAATAACCATAATAATCTTATTTTGACATTTTATTATTTATTTGAATTAAAATTTTAATTTTAAGGCTCATGTGTTAAATTACTTTACTAATTAATAACTCAATATTTGTATTCTTTCAAGAAAATGTCTAACGTATTTGTTTTTTGAAAAACACGACTCCGGTTTTAGTTGGGTTAATTTTACACCAATTGCATTCTATTCTATTATAATTTTAATTTAAGATAATGGGTTAATTAATTCATAGTTAGTATAAATAATTTTAATTAACAAATATGTAAATTAATATAAGAGGTGTGTATATTCGGTAAAAAAATTGATAAACTCAACGAAAAACAGAAAAAACAAGACCACGAATCGATGTGACATTCCATGTGAGTAGGAGAGAGTTTAAAAATGTCCCCAAACACTCATTTCGGGTCCCGAATCACAAGTGAATAGGAGGGAGAAAATTAAAAATACCTTTTTCGTTGAATTAATCGTTCCTCGTTTGGTAAACTATATTAGATACTTATATTAGATACTGACGCGATTCTCAAATATAAAATAATCTTATATATATATATTCTATTTATATATAATACATTTGCGCCTCTTAATTTATAAACTTGAATAAACAGTGGTTATAACAGATATATTCAGAGGAGCTCATAGGAGTGGCTGCAGCAGAGCAGTTCTCCATCCCGAACTTCTTTAGCAACTCTTTGGTATACTTGACCTGATTGATGAAGGTTCCTTTTTCCAGCTGACGAATTTGGAGACCGAGAAAGAAAGTTAATTTTCCCATCATGCTCATTTCAAATCTATCCTGCATCAGCTTTGCAAAATTTTCACACAATTTGGGATTAGTTGATTCAAATATAATATCATCTACATATATTTGAACAAACAGAATGTGAGAATCTTTAGTGAATCTAAACAATTTTTTATCCACAGTTCCAATAACAAAGTCATGATCAAATAGAAATTCAGTCAAAGTGTCAAACCAAGCTCTAAGAGCTTGTTTCAGACCATATAAAGCTTTATCAAGTTTAAAAAACATGATTTGGTAAAGTGTGATCAACAAAACCAGGAGGTTGCTCAACATAGACATCTTCATTTAATTTACCATTTAAAAATGCACTCTTCACATCCATTTGAAAAACATTAAAATTTTTAAATGATGCATAAGCCAGGAAGATTCTAATTGCCTCAAGTCTTGCTACAGGTGCAAAAGACTAATCAAAGTCGATACTTTCCTCTTGTCTTTATCCTTGAGCAACTACACGAGCTTTGTTTCTAATAATTTTAAGCCATCTTCACTAAGCTTATTTCTAAATACCCATCTTGTTCCTATGACTGACTGATTAGTTGGTATAAGAGTTAGATGCCACACTTTATTCCTCACAAATTGGTTAAACTCCTCATACATAACATTGATCCAATCTGGATCAACCACTGCTTCACCAATTTTCTTAGGTTCAATCTGAGAAATAAAGGCAGAATTGGCCATTTCATCCATCAATTGTCGTCTTGTCCTTCGAGGAGAAAAAGGATTTCCGATGATCAATTCTGGTGTATGATTCTTGTTCCATCTGAAGTTGGATCCAAAGGGATTGGTTGTCTGAACAGATGACACCGCGACTTCAGAACTCTCAACAGGTTGTTGAATAGGAGTTTGTACGTCTATTTTAATTTCAACCGGATCTGCCACAGGATTAGACAACGACAACCGTTTGTCAAGAGCTTCTTTTTCACTAACAAAATCAAGACTTGTCGCTTCTAGTCTATCAGCAAGGTCAATGGGATCGATGGAGTTACTCTCAACAGGCTCATAAAAGACAACATAAAGAGATTCCTCAACAGTTTGAGTTCTGTTGTTAAATACTCTATAAGCCTTGCTTACTGAGGAATATCCCAACATAAATTCCTCGTCTGATTTAGCATCAAAAGAGGTCAAATAAACTTTTCCATTGTTATGAATAAAACATTTACACCCGAATACTTTGAAGTAAGAAACTGTGGGAATTCTCCCGTAATACAGTTCATATGGAGTTTTATCAAAACGTTTGTTAATTATTGATCAATTTTGTGTGTAACAAGCAGTGTTTATGGCTTTTGCCCAGAACCTCTGAGGTACGTCTGATTCATCTAGCATAGATCTCGCAGCTTCCTTTAGAGTCCTCACTCTTCTCTCAGCAATGCTATTCTGTTGTGGAGTTCTGACACTAGACAAATCGTGCCTAATCCCAAACTCCTCGAGATAAGAGGAAAGAAATCTGTTTGTGAACTAAGTTCTCAAGTCACTTCTAATACAAAGAATGTTCAAAGATTTCTGATTCTGAATTCTTTTAAATATTCTAATCAAGTTTTCAACAGTTTTATCCTTTGATGGTAAAAATGCTATCCATGTAAACCGTGAAAAATCATCAATAACAATTAGGGAAAATCTCATTCCTCCTAAGCTTTTTACAGGAATTGGACCAAACAGATCCATGTGTAACAATTCTAAGCAATGACTGGATTGAGATTTCCCTTTACTTTTGAACGATGATCTGCCCTGTTTGCCTAACTAGCAAGCAAGACAGACCTTGTCCTTAGCAAACTGTAATTTAGGTAATCCAATAACTAAATTGTTTGAACAAATGTTATTAATGGTTTTGAATGTCAAATGGTTCAGCCTTGTATGTCATAACCATTTCTGGTCATTCTTGGCAATCATGCACATAGGATCAGAAGATTCTTTTTTCTAATTCATTTTGTATGAGTTTCCTACTCTACTACTAGTTAATAAAGTATTACCATGTTGATCTTTAACTAGACATGCATGAGTTTGAAAATCAACTAACAAACAATTATCACATAACTGACTAATACTGATCAAATTATAGCACAAATTATCTACAAGTAACACGTCTTTGATGGTTAGATTACCATGGATAATCTTACCCTTACCCATGGTCTTACCCTTCTTGTTATCACCAAAAGTGATTTTAGGTCCAGAACAATTTGCTATATCGGTGAGAAGTCGTCTGTTTCCTGTCATATGCCTGGAATAGCCGCTATCAAGATATCAAACAGATTCCTCTAGGCCATCACTCACTTGTACCTACACAAAATAATATTTACAATCTTTTGGTACCCACATTCAATTGGGTCCTCGGTCAATCAGTCCTTTAGGAATTCATATTTCAGATATTCTGATGGATTTCCCATTTTGTGTCGTGATTAATGCGTATGATTTTGACATATCAGACGCCTTCCTGCTAGCCTCTTAATCATTAGCTTTTGAAGAAGATTTTCTTTTAAAACTCCTTGACTTTGAGTCAGATATTAGATTTCCAGACCTACTAGCTGCTTCAATCAACATACTTATCGACCATGCATCCGTCATGAATTTTTATCCTTCATGACATATTTTAAGGATATAATCAAATCCTGATGGCTCCGCAAATCAAAGAAAAGACTACGTTTATAACAGAAGTAAATATTTTCTATTATCGCGTAATGCATTTTGGTTTAAAGAATACATGGAAAACCTATCAAATAGAAATCACCATGATCATCCATGATATGATCCACAAAGAAGTAGAAGTCTATGTGAATGAGATGATTGTCAAATCCAGGGATCGACAATGACACATCCAAAACCTTAAAATATTCCTACAAAAAATCAAGAAATATCAACTACGGCTCAACCTGAAGAAATGTACAGTTGGGGTCACTACTGGTAAAATGTTGGGTTTTCTTATCATCTAAAAGGGAATTGAAGATGATCCTTCTAAGATAGAAGCTATAACGGTTATGCCCATACCATGAAACGAAATAGAAGTCTATGGCTTACTTGGAAAAGTCCAATACATTAGTCGTTTTAGTAGTAAGCTTACTATGAAGTGCGATCCACTATTTAAGCTTCTGAAAAAGTATAAACTATTTATATGGTATGAGAATTGTCAACAAGCGTTTGAAAAAATTAAGGATTATCTGAAATCACCACCAATCCTTATGCTGCCCAAGCCCGATATTCCTCTCATTATATATCTTATTGTAAATGGAAATAGCAATGAGAAGCTTATTGGTTTAAGAAAATGAGGATAAACTCGAAACAATTGTTTACTATATCATTAAGAGAATGACTAGATGTGAACTCAATTACACTCATGCTAAAAAAATGTGTTGGGCACTAGCATTGATAACCTAAAGGTTGAGACATTACATTCAAGCCCACCCCATCAAGTGATCATATCCACTTCTTATTCTAACGGACAATCTTATCACCAAGGCTAACCAAATGGATGATGATGATGATATTCGAATATAATATAGCCTACATGATACAGATGTCTATAAGAGAAAACATTGTTGCAGACTTCCTAGTTGAAACAACCCATAATTATTGAGTCAGAAGACGAATTTGAATTACCTGATGATGGAATTATGATTATCATGTCAGACACATAGAAACTAATATTTGATGAAGCTTCGGACAAATATGAATATAGAATCAGAATCTTGTTGGTTGACTCTAAAGGTACTTACAATCCAATATCCATAAAAATTGAGTATCCCATTACCAATAATAAGGTTGAATACGAGACATGTCTCTCAGGTATCAAATTAGCATATGAACAAGGGGCAACCAAATTAAAAGTAATAGGAGACTATAATTTGGTTATTTCCAAAGAGGAAAATATGAACCCAATCTTGCCTACTTGACTAAACTCGTGAACAAATTCAATCATGTATCATTTTATCATGCTCCAAGAAATCTTTTTCGTAGTTGCTCTAACTACTCTTGCAGACATGGCTCAAATTCTTGAAGGAATTAAAGTCAAGTCACTCAAGATTTGTCAAAAGCAAAGACGTGCTTTTGAAAAAGAGACAATATCTTCCTGTGAGATTTTTGTCAAACATTTGTATGATATTCTCCAAAAATACATAGAATATGGTGAATATGCGTCTCATTTATGAACAAAGGAATGACAAGCGTTGTGCCAATATTCTACCAATTATGTTTATATAGTAAACAAACTATATCGACGATCTTTTGATAGTCAAAACATGGTCTATGTAGATAGTCCTAAATCGAAAAGGAGCATTGAAAAAGTACATGCAAGAGCATGTGGTCCACACATAAATGGAATAGCTTTAACCAAAAATTACTCCTCTTATAATTTTATTGGAAAAACCAAGATCAAGAATGTCTGAACTATGTAAAAATATGTCCTTAATACCAAATTTATGCTAACTTAAAGCATACCCCGCATCAATTCTCTATAACATAACCTCTCACTGACTTTTTTCTATATGGGGCATTGATGTCATTAGTAAAATCTATCCATATGCTTCAAATGGACACAAATTTATACTCGTAGCCATGGACTACTTCACCAAATGGGTAGAAGTTGCCTCCTACAAAGTCTTGAAATCATCTCATGTGGCGAAATTCATCCGCACCAGCATCATTGCTAGGTACGGAGTCCCTCACGCCCTGATTTTAGACAATGGACAACACTTCCAAGAAAAATATTGTAATTGCTCGAGGAATTAAAATCGAGCATCATAAATCATCGCCCTATAACCCCCAAAATAATGGAGTGGTGAAGCGACAAACAAAAACGTGATTATAATCGTCAAAAATATTATTAACACTTACAAAGATTGTCACAAGATTGTAAGATTCCTTATGGGTATATTGTACCACCGCTCGAACGACGACCGATAAAACCCCTTACTCATTGGTCTACGGCATGGACGTGATACAATCAATTGAAATCGAGATTCTCACTATAAGAAAACTCTTAGAAAGTCATGTTATTGAATAAGACTAGCTTAAATCTCGATACGATCAACTGATACTAATGGAAGACAAGAGGTTAAACGCTTTGTGCAAAATTTAATACTACCAAAAACGGATGTTAAACACCTTCAACGAGAAGATAAAACCCTAAAACCTCAAAAAAGGTAATCTGGTTCTTAAACGAACTCAAGAACTACTCGACCTAAGGGGCATGTGTCATCCCCAATGGGAAGGACCGATAAAATTTTATTTGTTATTTTATATACTTATAAACTTTGTCCAAAATTCAATTTTAATTTGATTGGTAATTTGATCCAAAATTTAATGTTAAATGAATTATTTTTTCTAAACTAATTTTCGTCTCATCAAATTGATATTGTCAATTTATATGATTGGTCCACATTAATTATATCTTTCTTTTATATGTTTTCAAACTTTATATACCATATGAACTTAAGAATATAAGTAAAATTAAATTTGGATTGAATTTTATTTTATAAATTAAAACTAATTTAAATATTAGAATAATATTTTTTTATTTCAAATATTTATATATAAATAATATTTTGTTATATCTTTACACGTGTAAATACACGGGATCTATGCTAGTAAATAAATAATGTGTTGTGTTATTTACTTTGAGAATGAGAGAAAATTGTGTTAATTAACTTGTGGAAGAAAAAAATTTATAAAAGAGATATTTTAACTTAATTTCATAATTCATCATTCTTGTTTTATTTTCTCTTCGTCTTCACTTCTAAGAAGTCACAAAGACACTTCTTATTCTTCATTACAATATTTAAACTAGCTAGATTTGTGTTCGATTGCGACCATGTTAGAAACTAATTTTACAATAATCTCTCTAGTGTCACGTTTAACTAATTTCTTTTATTAATGTTAGAAATAAATGGAAATTAACTTAATATAAGTGGCCAACAATTACAATGTTTTGAATATTTAGATTAAATAATCAAAAAGAGGGAAATTGTTAGATAAAATAGATAATTAATTAGTATAAATTAATTATCTAAGAACTTAACCAAATTAATTTTGTACAGGATAAAGAAAACCAAAAATTAAAACTGTTCGGTTTTTCCTTAAAGACTACTGCAAAAATCAGTAAACCGATATAAAGAAGCAAAACCGGTAGACCAATCGGTAGACTGATCGTTCGCATCTTAATGTTTTCAAATTTTTTAGTAGTCACCATTATTTTGTTTTCTTTGGTTCGCTCGTTTCCCTCGTGAAGTTGGATGACTGTCTACCATACTTCTTTTGCAGTAGTGCATGCTCTGATTTTTGCGAACGTATTTTTCTCCAAGGTTTTGTAGATGACATCTCTGCCAAGACTGTTAAGGTTGTTCCTTCTTCTGTCCTCACTTGTCCACTCGCTCCTTTCCTTGTTAATGTTTATTGGACCATCAAAGATGACAAACATAATTTCATCGTTTATGGTAGAGAAGTGTACTTGAATACATAGCTTATAATCAATGAAGTCTTCACTTTCGAGTAGTGGAGCTTTGTTACTGTGAGACATGTTGATATCTAGTTGCTTGAGAATAGAGATTAGCTTCTCTAATACCACTTGTTAGGATCGGATCGCCAAAGGAGACTGGGGTCTCACAAAGGTGAACGCTTACGCACATGCCGGTTGATAATAACCCTATTAAAGGTTAGTATCGGTCTCTATTCTTCGCAAATTGTCATAAACGCGGAAGTGTTTGTTTCAATTTGAAGCAACACGTAATCGGTTTAGATAGAAACAAAGGAAAAAGAACACAACACAGAATTTATGGATGTTCGGAGATAAACCCCTACGTCACCCCTTTTCTCAAACCTATGAGAAGGATATTCACTAGAATATTCAGATCGTTTACAATGCTTACGTCGAACACTCGAGGCTTATTTATTGCTCGTTTTTGACCTTTTAATACGCTCACTCTGTTAAACAGGCACAGATTCTGTCAATTTACAATACTCACCACTCACACAGAATAGATGAAATTATAATACACAAGAGTAAGGTTCTAACACTTGTGAAGATTAAATGGCTTGTCAGACAAATAACTCAAAAGGATTGTGAATTCAGTTGTAGAAAGATATTCAAAGTTGTCAAAAGGTTGAAAGCGTGAACAAAAGATCAGATCATGAAGCAAATGACTTATGTCTTCTTAAGTAGGAAAATATATCAACGGATATATTTGCTTCTTCAATGGTTATATTTGCATGATAGTAATCCTTTCTTGATCGTGATTGGTTGGAGTTCAAGGTAGTACAACATATGAGATATGCTTTGATAAGTCAACATGGCATTAATTGGATTAATGATTTCCGAGGAGCAGATCAGCATACAGTTTTGTCTTATAATGATTTGGCTTTCTGGAACAATATGACAGACAACTGCTCCCAAAAGGCTTTATCAAACTTGCACTGAAGTGGCAATTAAGGTTAAATTGGCAGACATCTGCTCCCAAGAAGGTTTCATTAGACTTGTATTAAAATGACAATAATATAGTCTAGACGCTTGAAGACTACCCTCTACAATTACCAAAAGCGTTTTGCATATCATTGATTTGGAAACTACCGGCTACGCCTTGTGTAAAATTGTTTTAGCATATAACCGGTTTCGCTTCTTGAGATAAAGACCGAGTAGACAACTGTTGGATAGATACTACCGAATATATAACCGATATATAGGAACTACCGATTCTACTTATGATAAGACCAAAGTGAGGATACTACCGGTTTTGTTTCATTCATAGCACCGAACGGATAACCGGACATTCTACTGATTGAGCCATCTTTTATAAAACCGAGGATACTACCGGTTGGTCTACCAGTTGCACTTTCTTTATAAAACCAAAGATGCTACCGATTGGTCTACCAGTTATACTTCTTATAAATAACCGAACAGACAACCAGTCAAACTACCGGTTGCGCCGTTTTCAATAAAACCGAGGATACTAACGATTGGTCTATCGGTTGCGCTTTATTTATAAAACTGAAGATGCTACCGATCAGTCTACCGATAGGTCTACCGGTTCTGCTTCTTTATAAAAACCGAAGATGCTACCGATTAGTCTACCGATTGGTCTACCGGTTCTGCTTCTTTATATCGGTTTTGCTAATTTTTGCATCCGTCTTTAAGGAAAAACCGAACAGTTTTAATTTCCGGTTTTCTTTATCCTGCACAAAATTAACTTGGTTAAGTTTTAGATAATTAATTTATAATAATTAATTATCTATTTTATCTAACAATTTCTCCCTTATTGATTATTTAATCTAAATATTCAAAATCTTGTAATCGTTGACCACTTATATTAAGTTAATTTTCATTTATTTTTAACAATTTCTCCCTCTTTGATAATTTAGAATAAATTATCAAAGTCATTTGATTTATTGAAAACGGTGATCTGGTTTCTTGCAATTGGCACACTCGGTGGGACCCGAACCCACAATCCCTTGATTAGAAGTCAAATGCCTTATCCATTATGCACAACCTATTTATTCCCGTGCTCTTGGTTCAACTCGATTCATCGGGTGTGCCAATTGCAAGAAATCGGCGTGTGTATAAGCGTTCACCTTTGTGAGACCCCAGTCTCCTTTGCCGATCCCGATCCTAACAATTAGTATAAGGGTTTGTTTGATTTTGAGTTTATTTTAAATGTTTTATATTTTCTTGTCCAATTGGTTCTTATTTAAAGTTTTAATTCTAAAAAAAATATTATTATTTAATATAAGAATATTATTTTAGTCATAATTTCAATATTACAATGTTATTTAATATATAGATTGATATTTGAGTACCTTAATTTTTACTTAATTAATTTTTTTTTAGTTTGAAATAATTTAATATACTTAATTTGAAATTTAATTTGAACTTGATTTTTTAATTTAATTGATTTTTTAAATTTAAACAATTAAATATATTCAATTTAGAAAATTTTATTTTATTTATTAAGAATTAAATATTTTTGAAATTAATTTGTATAATATGTTTTATAAAAATTTTATATTTATATAATATATTTTCAAAAAATATGTGTATCTCAATTTTAATAATAATGATAATATTTAATAAGAACATAAATATCAATAATACAAGCAAAATGTACAAAACTATCTAGTTGAATTACTAAAAACTAATATTAGTATAAATTATCTTTTTATTATTGGTATATTAAATAATAATAACAAATAATTAATTAAAAGGATTAATTTTTAAAAAAATACGAATATATATATATATAGTTAAACTAAAAAATTATTTTTAAAGATATTTGTATTGAGTTAATTAGGAAATAATTAGACCTACAAAATTTCTTATGAGTCTATGTTTTGTTATCATGATCTTAACTCAGTCGTAATATTGAGACATTATTAAATATTATTAAAATTTTAAATTTCATGAAAAATTATCTTAAAACATAAATTATATGTATTATAACATTCCATTATAGTTAAATATTGTCATTTTTAATTAAATAAATATAAATATATTTTTAAAATATAAATAATATAATAAATATAATATTAATATACATCTAGCCTTATTCCTCGTAACAAACCATCTTCATTAAGTTTGTTGGGAAAGAACATCTAGTTCCAATAACATATTGATTAGCTAGTCTTGAAACCAAATGCCATACTTTGTTTCTTTCAAAACTGATTTAGCTCCTCTTGCATTGCAAGGATCCAATCTAGATCAAGCAATGCTTCCTCAACCTTCTTAGGCTCAATCTGAGAGATGAAAGTAGAGTTCGCATACTCATCTAACAACTGATGTCTGGTCCTAAGAGGCGTAGAGGGGTTACCTATTATAAACTCAGGAGGATTATTTCTATTCCATTTGAAGTTTGGTCCCAAAATATTTTCTGACCGACCTGTTGGCTCAACAACTGACCGACCGACTGGCTCGTTAGTTTTAGGTTGAAATTAATCTACTTAAACATTCTCAGCCATCTGGTCAGACATAAAGTTTTGATTGACCTGGACTTCATCTTCGCTATTAGATTGGAGATCAATAACCTCCATTCTGTTTGACAAATTAATGGGTATGGTGGTGTTACTTTCGACATACTCATCAAATACAACATGGGACGATTTCTCAATAGTTAGAGTTTGCTTATTATACACTATATAAGCTTTACTAATTGAGGAATATCCTAACATAATACTAATATCGGATTTGGCATCAAAAGCAGTCAAATAATTATTGCCATTATTATGAATGTAACACTTACAAGAAAAGATCCTAAAATATAGAACATTACGAGTTTTTCCACGGTAAACTTCAAAGGGAATTTTATTAAATCTCTTTTTAATCATTGACCGATTTTGAGTGTGACATGCTGTGTTGATGGCCTCTTCCCAAAACTTTTGAGATACTCCGTAGTCGGCTATCATTGATCTAGCCGCCTCCTTAAGGGTTCAGAGTCTCTCCTTTCAGCCAAGCCATTTTGCTTTAGAGTTCTGGCACTAGACAACTCGGGTCTAATACCAGACTCCTCAAGGTAAGAAGATAGAGTCCTATTAGTGAACTCAGTACCCCTATCACTTCTAATTTTATTTATGCTTACCGATTTTTCATTTTGCACTCTTTTAAGCATTTTAATCAAGTTACGAGTAGTTTGATCTTTAGAGGGTAGGAAAATAACCCAAGTAAACCTAAAGTAGTCATCAATAATTACTAATGTGTACCTCATGCCTCCTAAGCTAGTTACTTAGATTGTGTTGGGTCAAATTATTTTATTAAAACAATGATGAGAATAAGCGTATTCTATACCAACTTTATTTTGATGATATGTGAGTAAAACTTAATTATGAATCTGAGT
Organism: Impatiens glandulifera; assembly: GCF_907164915.1. NCBI lineage: Eukaryota > Viridiplantae > Streptophyta > Magnoliopsida > Ericales > Balsaminaceae > Impatiens > Impatiens glandulifera. The sequence continues at coordinate 42,420,129 of NC_061863.1, read as the reverse complement.
TTGAAAGAAACTAAGTCGTCTACTTGTTGTTGTGCAGGTGTATCAGACTATGCTGAATTAGACGTGGTCTAAGCAAGATAAATAGACGTGTTGCGTAGTTAGACGCTGTAGTCTAACTCCATTAGACCTAATAGTCTAATGTGTTACGTAGTTAGACATGACAGTCTAATAGATACGTAGTTAGACGTGGTAGTCTAACAGATACGTAGTTAGACGTTCCAGTCTAACAAATACGTAGTTAGATGTGTCAGTCTAACAGATACGTAGTTAGACATGCTAGTCTAACAGATACGTAGATTGACATGCTAGTCTAACAGATACGTAGTTAGACGTGATAGTCTAACAGATACGTATTTAGACGTGCTAGTCTAACAGATATGTAGTTAGATGTGCCAGTCTAACAGATACGTAGTTAGACGTGCCATTCTAACAGATACGTAGTTAGACGTATCAGTCTAATAGATACATAGTTAGACGTGTCAGTCTAACAGATATGTAGTTAGACGTGTCAGTTTAACATATACGTAGTTAAATGTGTCAGTCTAACAGAAATGTAGTTATACGTTGCAGTCTAACTCCTTTAGACAAGTCTGAAGGGATGCGTAGTTAGACGTTGGAGTCTAACTCCTTTAGACAAGTCTGAAGGGATGCGTAGTTAGACGTTGCAGTCTAACTCTATTAGACGTGGTAGTCTAATGAGAAACGTAGTTAGACATTGCAATTTAACTCCTTTAGACAAGTCTGAAGGGATGCGTAGTTAGACGTTGTAGTCTTACTCCATTAGACGTGATAGTCTAATGGAAAACGTAGTTAGACGTTGACATCTAACTCCCTTAGACTTGAAAGTCTAATGGAGCACGTCTACTGCCTCGCTTCAACAGTCATTTAAAGATAGCATACGTCTACCCACGATCAACCAGCTATATGCTACTCCTGCTCCCCTCATCTGTGCAGTCCAATACACCAGCTATTTTCATCAAATGAATGAACGCCATGTATGCGAATATTCTTCCCACTACTTGTCCAGTACATGACAATTCCAGAAGGATATCTAGCGCACTAACCGTTTTGTACGGCTACGATCCATTTGCTCAGAATGTGTTGTACTCTAGTACTATGGGTGACCTACCAATAGATGCTTGCCACGTGTTCAGCTAGAAGATTCAATATTTGGTGTCCCTCTAATACATATAGATGCTCAAGGACAACGGACGAATTACGGGTTACTGAATTAAACATTCTGATTAATCATTTACTCTTGCACTTACTGATTTTTATCATCTTCCAAGTTCAAGAGAGAAAAAATCAAATTATTGTCTAGTTAAGAGAATATTGTTGAGTACATTGTAAGTTGAATAGAGGTTGTTCTGTTCAACAGAGTGTTAGCTAGTTTAATAAACCGTATTTGATTCAAAGTATATAGTGAAATCCTTCTGGTTGTTGGAAGAAAGGTTGACGTAGGACAGTTTGCTCCGAACATCCATAAAAAACTTGTTGTGTTCTTTATCTTTTGTATTTCATCCTTCATTGGTTCAAAGCTTCAAACCCAAACAAACAGTTCTGCACTTGAATCGTTTCAAGAGTTTGTGAAGGTTTGCGAAGAATAGGAAATGATAGTAATCCCTCATAGGATTTCTATTAATCCGTTTATTCAAAGTTGTTAACAATAGTCAGACCCCGTTTCTATTGGTTGCACCGATCCTATCAAGTGGTATCAGAGCCCTATTTTCTATTCTCAATCCTCTAAAGAACCCATGTCATGTCTATCATCAACGATATCCCTCTACTTTCGAAAGAAAACTATGATTATTGGATGATGAGAAAGAAAGCGCACTTGGCAGCTCTTGATTGTGACATGTGGTGTGTCATCACTAGCGGTCCCATAAAGATTGTGAAGACAAGATGTGAATGTACAACTGAAGATAAGACGACGAATAACCTGGATAACGTTGCCAAAGACATTCTGTACAAGTCGATCAACATAAACATATTCAATAAGATCAAGTCTTTTTCCTCTACAAAAGAAATATGGGAGAAGTTGATCCAAATATACGGCTGTAAGAATCAAGTAAAAGAGAACCTAAAAGAGAAGAATGCTCTTGTTAGCATTCAAAGAAAATCCAAGTGGGCAGATAGCGATTCAGACGAATCATCTAGTTAAAGTGATAATGAAGCTATCACCTGCTTGATGGTTGATGACCAACCCAAGGTATTTGATTTCTCCTCAAAAGATTTTACAAGAGATGATCTAACTACTGCACTCAATGACATGGTTATTGAGTACAAAAAGTTATCAGACTCATTTGATGAAATGAAATCAAAATATGAGAACAATAACTCTCCTTTATCTACAGTCTGTGAACCAAATATTTTGAAAACAAGATGAATGAGCTCTCATCTAAGAATGAGGCGCTCAAAGAAAAGATTCAAATTCTTTCATCTGAAAATCTTCGTTTAACGTATATGGTCAGTTCATGGACGAAGTCTGGAGACGCTGTCAGACATCAAATGCATATGCTAGGGCCTGCCAGATGCAAATCCGGTTTAGGATATGGCAGTAATGACTCAGACAAGTCATATAAGAAGTTAGACCCAGTAACAGACAAGTTTAAGCTTATAAACTTTGTCAAAGGAAGTCTAACTAATAGTGGAACTGATCCAAGCTGTGAGGATCTAACCTGGAAAGGAACTTATTCATGTTCCTTTATTTATAAGCTATGTGAAACTTGGGAAAAAGACAGATAGGAAGTCTGGAAAACTAAAACCTGACAAAAAGTCAAGGAGTTTTAAACAAAAACAATCCTCTAAGGTTAAGAACCTAGCTGCTAGCAGGAAGACGCCTACTAAGCGTAAATCATACGCACTTATAACAACACAAGAAGGGAAATCCATCAGAATAACTTAAATTTGGATTCCCAAAGGACTGATTGATCGAGGACCCAAGTGAATGTGGGTACCAGAAAGATTGTAAATATGTGTTTGTGAAGGTACATCAGATTAGTTGCCTAGAGGAATCAGTTTGGCATTTGGACAGCGATTGCTCCCGACATATGACTGGAGATAGACGAATTCTGAATGAGATTGCAGTTTATTCAAGGCCTAAGATTACTTTTGGGGATAACCACAAGGGTAAGATCATGGGTAAGGGTAAGATTATCCATGGTAATCTAACCATCAACGACTTGTTACTTGTTGAAAACTTGTGGTATAACTTGATTAGTATTAGTCAATTATGTGATAATTGTTTTTCTGTTTATTTTCAAACTCATGCATGCCTAGTTAAGGATCAGCATTGTAACATTCTGCTGACCGAAAGTAGGGTACAAAACTCTTATAAAATGAATTGGAAAAATAAGATATCTAATCTCATATGTATGATTCTAACATAATATACAAATGAGGTTTCGACCTATTGTCAGAAAGGGTTTAATGATGGTAATCGTGTATAAACGATTATCGTACCTATCAACAGATTTGATTTCTAACGGAATCATATACAAATGATGTCTCGACCTATCGACAAATAAGGTTTTAAGACGGTAATAGTGTAATAATAGTTAACGCACTTATCAACAAATAGGGTTTATAACATAATCATATACAAATAATGTCTCAACCTATTGACATATATGATTTTATGACGGTAATTATGTACGAACGATTAGCGCACCTATCAATAGATAAGATTTATAATAGAATCGTATACAAATGATGTCTCGGCCTATCGACAAATAGGGTTTTAAGACGATAATCGTGTAAGAACGATTAGCACACCTATCAACATATAGGATTTCTAACGGAATCATATACAAATCATGTGTCGACCTATTCACAAATAGGATTTTGTCACGAAGTAGTGTATGAATGACGTCCCGACCTATTAACAAATAGGATTTTAGATACCTAACTACAATTATAGTTTATAGCATAATCGCATATAAATGATCTATCGCACCTATCAACAAATAGGGTTTGGAATACCTATTCATAAATAGGATTATAAAACGGGATCGTGTACGAACGATCTCTCGTACCTATCAACAGATAGGGTTTGGGGAGACTCGATTTACCTATTTTCTTTTATACTATCAGTATTGGCTCTATGCCTCTTAAGGGAATATTTAAACAGAATCTTTATTTCCCCTCTTTTTTTCAATGTGTCATTCACAGCTAGTTGAAATCCGTCAGTCGACGGTTTAACACTTTATTTATGGACAGATTATTCATGTTTTTGGATAAAGAAATATTTTTTTTGTTTCTCCCAGTTCTTATCCTTATGTATTGGAATGAACCTTGATCCTTTTGAATGAATAGTGATGTTTTTGAATTCGAAACGTATTAGGGGCTAGGCTTTGAACATATTTTCATTCATTTGTGATGATTTTTCTTTCATCAAGGAATACAATTTATTGTCCCCCAATTTTTGAAATATCAACTATAAACTCGATCTCGTGTACAAATGATTATCTAGAATCATAACCCTAGAGAAAGGTAGTCAACACTTTGATATTTTGATAAATTAGTGCAACTTATTTTTGGTTGCTCAGCCCTGAACCACATCTTTTGAAAGCTAAACTCATTGCAAAAACAATTTGAGAGGTTTATCACTTTTCAACTTTGGGTTTCATTTGCCATTTTTTCCTCTCTTTTCTTCTTTTGTTGGCTCACGGATATATTTGATAGAACTGATACATCCTTGTTCTTGTTGTAGTAATCAAGACTAAAGTCAGAGTGAACAATAAATGGTAATTTCAATACCTCAACCACTTAAGCAATTTTCTTTTTTCGTTCCCGGGGTATATTTAGTAGAATGAGTACATTTTTATCTTACCGTAGCAATCAAGACTAGAGTTTGAGTGAGCACGAATGGTGATTTCAATATCTCAACCAACACAAAAATATATTTCAATTTCTTTTAGATATTTTGGGGGTTTATTTTGGTTCTCCATTTGGCATTTTCATTATTTTTTTTCTTCCCAAAGTATGAATTTCAAACCTCTCATTCTTTTATAAAAGAAACGATGATGTGTCCCTTATTAATTTGAGGCTTTGGGACTCACATTTATGGGGTTTATTCATGTTATTTTTCTTTCAAAAACCTTCGAGGGAGGGTTACTCTTAAAGTAATTGTCTACAGACGAAAAAGAGCTTATGACCATTATCTCTTGAATTGGTGTTATTGTGAAATCTTAGATTTTATTGATAATATCACTCGAATGGAAACGATGTTCTTAGATTTACCCCTAAAATCTAACACATTGGCCTTAGGATAACATCAATATTTTCTTCATTTCTCAAAAGATTTTCTTTCTTTGGAGGAAGTGACTAGAGGTTTTATTAATGTAAGTGAGACCGAGCCCGCACGCATGCAGGTTGCCTACGTATCTTCTCTCTTTTATTTTTGTCCTTTTGAGAATAATTAGATCTTCTTATTTTAGACCTGAGTCCTCTGTCCATGTTGCAAGTTTTATAAAACTTGGGATTGGATTTTATTGAGATAAACTTATTTTAAGGTCGAGCTTTAAGTCGCTCTGCCCGTAACTTGATATTATACAAAATATCTTTTAACCGCATCGAGATTGCTTGGCGCAATGAACTTTTCGCCTTCTAGGTTAGATAAGTGGACAACTCCTCTAAAGAGGATTTTCTTAACTATTAAGGGTCCTTTCCATTGGGGTCGAAATTTTCCCCTAAGGTCTAGGAGTTCCCAGGTTCGATTGAGAACTAAATCACATTCTTTGAGGTTAATAGGTTTTACCTTCCTATTGAAGGTGTTTGACATGCGTTTTTGGTAGACATGGATTTTACACAAAATGTTTAACCATTTGACCTCCATTAATGTTAGTTGATCAAATTGAAATTTGAGCCAGTCTTCTTTAATAACATGGCGCTCTAAGAGTACTCTTAAGGTTGGAATCTCAATTTCGATGGGTTGTACGATGTCCATACCATAAACCAAGGAATAGGGAGTTTCATCCTGTTGGGTCAAATTATTTTGACTAATTGTCAAAGTATTTTGACTAAGGAATTTCGATGATTTGATGAGTTAAAACATAATCAAAGCTGTCTAATTGTTTTTGGTGCATGTGTATCGAAAACAGGTTATATTAGACTAAGTCTAAATGAGTTTAATTTGACTGATTGGTTATTAGATGGAAGTTAGACGTGAATTCTAACACATAGAGTTAGATGTGCAGTCTAACTAGCGGAGTTAGACGTGCAGTCTAAATATTGGAATTAGACGTGTAGTATAATCAATGACCAAAATTTATAGCTAAATCTCAGTTAAGTTTTCTATCATCTTATATTTTATCATTAATGTATTATATTATAGTAATTTAAGATATAGTGTTAATTTGTAAATAATTTTAGTTAGCAAATATTTATATTAATTGAAGATGTAACGTTTATTTTTTAATAACCACTTACATTAATTTAGGTAGATTATGCTAATTACTTAGTGAATATTATATTATTATATTATAGTAATTTAAGATATAGTGTTAATTTGTAAACAATTTTAGTTAGCAAATATTTATATTAATTGAAGATGTAACATTTATTTTTTAATAACCACTCACATTAATTTAGGTAGATTATGCTAATTATTTAGTGAATATAGTATTGGTTCATCCGTTACAATTATTAGACTATATAAAACATTCAAACCATTTATCTTTTATATAAATTTGTACAATGGGAGATATGTGTCACAAGTTTCTTCTATGTTTCATACTTCTTTCTTGTATAAAATTCTTACTCCTAATCGATTTTATTATGTTTTTCACTTTATATAACCAATAATATATTGTAAATTAATATCTTTGAATTATATATTTATTTTAATTTTTCATAAAAAGATTTTAGTTATTTTTTATTCATAAAATAAAATAAATATATTTAATATTTCTTTCAAATTTCTTTTTTTTACTTTTATTTAACATTTTATTTCCTTGATGAGTTTTAAAAAATTTTAAACATTTTTACTAAATATATTTATAAAAGAAGCTTCATTTATATTTCACAATTAATCTTAAAAATATGTTTTAAATCAAAAGCATTCAAAATTGTAATTATATATTTATATTTTTTTAATGAATTTTCATTTTCTAATAATTTGTATAAATATGGCAGATTTTAGCATGATTAGTTATTGTGGCCAACATAAAGATGTTTATGAAGTCAACAATCAATTGAAAGGTGGAATATGTTAATAATTATCTATTAGACTTTATGAATATAATCTTTATATATATATATATATATATATATATATATATATATATATTAAGTTAATTTAGAAATATATCTATATATATATTATTTAATTTTTAAAGAAACAAAAGATATTTTTATTTTAATATTTATAAAATGAAAGCTTATTTTTATTAAATAAAGAATTTATTTGATGTTTGTTAAAATTGTACCATGAATATTGTAATTGGATGTTATTGTAAATAAAAATAAAATTATGCTTCTTTCATAAATTTTATAATGTTTAGGCCCAAAATATATTTTTAGAATAGAATAGTTTTATTAAGAAAACAAGTAAATGTTATATATTATTTTACATTTTCTAAAATGATATTTCAATTTATATTATTTAATATTTGTTTAAATTAAAAATAATTATGCATATTCTTAATTAATTATTTGATTTGTGACAGGTATAACTAAAGAATTCAAATGGGCAGGAATAAAAATTAACTTAAATAATTGTCGATTGAAAGACAATTGTTGCGTAGGTTTATTGCACCAAGAATGTTACCCTTCATATGAGATATGTTTACAAAACTGTCATTAATATTTTCTTTAAATAAGATGATAATTAATTATCATGATTCAAATAAAATGATGTAACAAAAATCAATTAGAAAAAATATTATATTGATTTAATTTATACCATGTTTACAAATTATCAAAAATTATCATTTATATTTTTTTAAAATAAATATTTATAAATTTTACAAAATATTGATTAATTTTTATATGTACAGATTTTTTACATAATTGATTACTAAAATAAAAATTGTGATACTAAAGAATTTTAAATGTTAATAATATTAAAAATAATAATTTATAATTAAATATTTATTTTACTAAAGTATTTAAGTGAATGTATTATAGGTTAAGATATAAATAACCATAATAATCTTATTTTGACATTTTATTATTTATTTGAATTAAAATTTTAATTTTAAGGCTCATGTGTTAAATTACTTTACTAATTAATAACTCAATATTTGTATTCATTCAAGAAAATGTCTAACGTATTTGTTTTTTGAAAAACACGACTCCGGTTTTAGTTGGGTTAATTTTACACCAATTGCATTCTATTCTATTATAATTTTAATTTAAGATAATGGGTTAATTAATTCATAGTTAGTATAAATAATTTTAATTAACAAATATGTAAATTAATATAAGAGGTGTGTATATTCGGTAAAAAAATTGATAAACTCAACGAAAAACAGAAAAAACAAGACCACGAATCGATGTGACATTCCATGTGAGTAGGAGAGAGTTTAAAAATGTCCCCAAACACTCATTTCGGGTCCCGAAACACAAGTGAATAGGAGGGAGAAAATTAAAAATACCTTTTTCGTTGAATTAATCGTTCCTCGTTTGGTAAACTATATTAGATACTGACGCGATTCTCAAATATAAAATAATCTTATATATATATATTCTATTTATATATAATACATTTGCGCCTCTTAATTTATAAACTTGAATAAACAGTGGTTATAACAAATATATTCAGAGGAGCTCATAGGAGTGGCTGCAGCAGAGCAGTTCTCCATCCCGAACTTCTTTAGCAACTCTTTGGTATACTTGACCTGATTGATGAAGGTTCCTTTTTCCAGCTGACGAATTTGGAGACCGAGAAAGAAAGTTAATTTTCCCATCATGCTCATTTCAAATCTATCCTGCATCAGCTTTGCAAAATTTTCACACAATTTGGGATTAGTTGATTCAAATATAATATCATCTACATATATTTGAACAAACAGAATGTGAGAATCTTTAGTGAATCTAAACAATGTTTTATCCACAGTTCCAATAACAAAGTCATGATCAAATAGAAATTCAGTCAAAGTGTCAAACCAAGCTCTAAGAGCTTGTTTCAGACCATATAAAGCTTTATCAAGTTTAAAAAACATGATTTGGTAAAGTGTGATCAATAAAACCAGGAGGTTGCTCAACATAGACATCTTCATTTAATTTACCATTTAAAAATGCACTCTTCACATCCATTTGAAAAACATTAAAATTTTTAAATGATGCATAAGCCAGGAAGATTCTAATTGCCTCAAGTCTTGCTACAGGTGCAAAAGACTAATCAAAGTCGATACTTTCCTCTTGTCTTTATCCTTGAGCAACTACACGAGCTTTGTTTATAATAATTTTAAGCCATCTTCACTAAGCTTATTTCTAAATACCCATCTTGTTCCTATGACTGACTGATTAGTTGGTATAAGAGTTAGATGCCACACTTTATTCCTCACAAATTGGTTTAACTCCTCATACATAACATTGATCCAATCTGGATCAACCACTGCTTCACCAATTTTCTTAGGTTCAATCTGAGAAATAAAGGCAGAATTGGCCATTTCATCCATCAATTGTCGTCTTGTCCTTCGAGGAGAAAAAGGATTTCCGATGATCAATTCTGGTGTATGATTCTTGTTCCATCTGAAGTTGGATCCAAAGGGATTGGTTGTCTGAACAGATGACACCGCGACTTCAGAACTCTCAACAGGTTGTTGAATAGGAGTTTGTACGTCTATTTTAATTTCAACCGGATCTGCCACAGGATTAGACAACGACAACCGTTTGTCAAGAGCTTCTTTTTCACTAACAAAATCAAGACTTGTCGCTTCTAGTCTATCAGCAAGGTCAATGGGATCGATGGAGTTACTCTCAACAGGCTCATAAAAGACAACATAAAGAGATTCCTCAACAGTTTGAGTTCTGTTGTTAAATACTCTATAAGCCTTGCTTACTGAGGAATATCCCAACATAAATTCCTCGTCTGCTTTAGCATCAAAAGAGGTCAAATAAACTTTTCCATTGTTATGAATAAAACATTTACACCCGAATACTTTGAAGTAAGAAACTGTGGGAATTCTCCCGTAATACAGTTCATATGGAGTTTTATCAAAACGTTTGTTAATTATTGATCAATTTTGTGTGTAACAAGCAGTGTTTATGGCTTTTGCCCAGAACCTCTGAGGTACGTCTGATTCATCTAGCATAGATCTCGCAGCTTCCTTTAGAGTCCTCACTCTTCTCTCAGCAATGCTATTATGTTGTGGAGTTCTGACACTAGACAAATCGTGCCTAATCCCAAACTCCTCGAGATAAGAGGAAAGAAATCTGTTTGTGAACTAAGTTCTCACGTCACTTCTAATACAAAGAATGTTCAAAGATTTCTGATTCTGATTCTGATTCTGAATTCTTTCCTCGAGATAAGAGGAAAGAAATCTGTTTGTGAACTAAGTTCTCAAGTCACTTCTAATACAAAGAATGTTCAAAGATTTCTGATTCTGAATTCTTTTAAATATTCTAATCAAGTTTTCAACAGTTTTATCCTTTGATGGTAAAAATGCTATCCATGTAAACCGTGAAAAATCATCAATAACAATTAGGGAAAATCTCATTCCTCCTAAGCTTTTTACAGAAATTGGACCAAACAGATCCATGTGTAACAATTCTAAGCAATGACTGGATTGAGATTTCCCTTTACTTTTGAACGATGATCTGCCCTGTTTGCCTAACTAGCAAGCAAGACAGACCTTGTCCTTAGCAAACTGTAATTTAGGTAATCCAATAACTAAATTGTTTGAACAAATGTTATTAATGGTTTTGAATGTCAAATGGTTCAGCCTTGTATGTCATAACCATTTCTGGTCATTCTTGGCAATCATGCACATAGGATCAGAAGATTCTTTTTTCTAATTCATTTTGTATGAGTTTTCTACTCTACTACTAGTTAATAAAGTATTACCATGTTGATCTTTAACTAGACATGCATGAGTTTGAAAATCAACTAACAAACAATTATCACATAACTGACTAATACTGATCAAATTATAGCACAAATTATCTACAAGTAACACGTCTTTGATGGTTAGATTACCATGGATAATCTTACCCTTACCCATGGTCTTACCCTTCTTGTTATCACCAAAAGTGATTTTAGGTCCAGAACAATTTGCTATATCGGTGAGAAGTCGTCTGTTTCCTGTCATATGCCTGGAATAGCCGCTATCAAGATACCAAACAGATTCCTCTAGGCCATCACTCACTTGTACCTACACAAAATAATATTTACAATCTTTTGGTACCCACATTCAATTGGGTCCTCGGTCAATCAGTCCTTTAGGAATTCATATTTCAGATATTCTGATGGATTTCCCATTTTGTGTCGTGATTAATGCGTATGATTTTGACATATCAGACGCCTTCCTGCTAGCCTCTTAACCATTAGCTTTTGAAGAAGATTTTCTTTTAAAACTCCTTGACTTTGAGTCAGATATTAGATTTTCAGACCTACTAGCTGCTTCAATCAACATACTTATCGACCATGCATCCGTCATGAATTTTTATCCTTCATGACATATTTTAAGGATATAATCAAATCCTGATGGCTCCGCAAATCAAAGAAAAGACTACGTTTATAACAGAAGTAAATATTTTCTATTATCGCGTAATGCATTTTGGTTTAAAGAACACATGGAAAACCTATCAAATAGAAATCACCATGATCATCCATGATATGATCCACAAAGAAGTAGAAGTCTATGTGAATGAGATGATTGTCAAATCCAGGGATCGACAATGACACATCCAAAACCTTAAAATATTCCTACAAAAAATCAAGAAATATCAACTACGGCTCAACCTGAAGAAATGTACAGTTGGGGTCACTACTGGTAAAATGTTGGGTTTTCTTATCATCTAAAAGGGAATTGAAGATGATCCTTCTAAGATAGAAGCTATAACGGTTATGCCCATACCATGAAACGAAATAGAAGTCTATGGCTTACTTGGAAAAGTCCAATACATTAGTCGTTTTAGTAGTAAGCTTACTATGAAGTGCGATCCACTATTTAAGCTTCTGAAAAAGTATAAACTATTTATATGGTATGAGAATTGTCAACAAGCGTTTGAAAAAATTAAGGATTATCTGAAATCACCACCAATCCTTATGCTGCCCAAGCCCGATATTCCTCTCATTATATATCTTATTGTAAATGGAAATAGCAATGAGAAGCTTATTGGTTTAAGAAAATGAGGATAAACTCGAAACAATTGTTTACTATATCATTAAGAGAATGACTAGATGTGAACTCAATTACACTCATGCTAAAAAAATGTGTTGGGCACTAGCATTGATAACCTAAAGGTTGAGACATTACATTCAAGCCCACCCCATCAAGTGATCATATCCACTTCTTATTCTAACGGACAATCTTATCACCAAGGCTAACCAAATGGATGATGATGATGATATTCGAATACAATATAGCCTACATGATACAGATGTCTATAAGAGAAAACATTGTTGCAGACTTCCTAGTTGAAACAACCCATAATTATTGAGTCAGAAGACGAATTTGAATTACCTGATGATGGAATTATGATTATCATGTCAGACACATAGAAACTAATATTTGATGAAGCTTCGGACAAATATGAATATAGAATCAGAATCTTGTTGGTTGACTCTAAAGGTACTTACAATCCAATATCCATAAAAATTGAGTATCCCATTACCAATAATAAGGTTGAATACGAGACATGTCTCTCAGGTATCAAATTAGCATATGAACAAGGGGCAACCAAATTAAAAGTAATAGGAGACTATAATTTGGTTATTTCCAAAGAGGAAAATATGAACCCAATCTTGCCTACTTGACTAAACTCGTGAACAAATTCAATCATGTATCATTTTATCATGCTCCAAGAAATCTTTTTCGTAGTTGCTCTAACTACTCTTGCAGACATGGCTCAAATTCTTGAAGGAATTAAAGTCAAGTCACTCAAGATTTGTCAAAAGCAAAGACGTGCTTTTGAAAAAGAGACAATATCTTCCTGTGAGATTTTTGTCAAACATTTGTATGATATTCTCCAAAAATACATAGAATATGGTGAATATGCGTCTCATTTATGAACAAAGGAATGACAAGCGTTGTGCCAATATTCTACCAATTATGTTTATATAGTAAACAAACTATATCGACGATCTTTTGATAGTCAAAACATGGTCTATGTAGATAGTCCTAAATCGAAAAGGAGCATTGAAAAAGTACATGCAAGAGCATGTGGTCCACACATAAATGGAATAGCTTTAACCAAAAATTACTCCTCTTATAATTTTATTGGAAAAACCAAGATCAAGAATGTCTGAACTATGTAAAAATATGTCCTTAATACCAAATTTATGCTAACTTAAAGCATACCCCGCATCAATTCTCTATAACATAACCTCTCACTGACTTTTTTCTATATGGGGCATTGATGTCATTAGTAAAATCTATCCATATGCTTCAAATGGACACAAATTTATACTCGTAGTCATGGACTACTTCACCAAATGGGTAGAAGTTGCCTCCTACAAAGTCTTGAAATCATCTCATGTGGCGAAATTCATCCGCACCAGCATCATTGCTAGGTACGGAGTCCCTCACGCCCTGATTTTAGACAATGGACAACACTTCCAAGAAAAATATTGTAATTGCTCGAGGAATTAAAATCGAGCATCATAAATCATCGCCCTATAACCCCCAAAATAATGGAGTGGTGAAGCGACAAACAAAAACGTGATTATAATCGTCAAAAATATTATTAACACTTACAAAGATTGTCACAAGATTGTAAGATTCCTTATGGGTATATTGTACCACCGCTCGAACGACGACCGATAAAACCCCTTACTCATTGGTCTACGGCATGGACGTGATACAATCAATTGAAATCGAGATTCTCACTATAAGAAAACTCTTAGAAAGTCATGTTATTGAATAAGACTAGCTTAAATCTCGATACGATCAACTGATACTAATGGAAGACAAGAGGTTAAACGCTTTGTGCAAAATTTAATACTACCAAAAACGGATGTTAAACACCTTCAACGAGAAGATAAAACCCTAAAACCTCAAAAAAGGTAATCTGGTTCTTAAACGAACTCAAGAACTACTCGACCTAAGGGGCATGTGTCATCCCCAATGGGAAGGACCGATAAAATTTTATTTGTTATTTTATATACTTATAAACTTTGTCCAAAATTCAATTTTAATTTGATTGGTAATTTGATCCAAAATTTAATGTTAAATGAATTATTTTTTCTAAACTAATTTTCGTCTCATCAAATTGATATTGTCAATTTATATGATTGGTCCACATTAATTATATCTTTCTTTTATATGTTTTCAAACTTTATATACCATATGAACTTAAGAATATAAGTAAAATTAAATTTGGATTGAATTTTATTTTATAAATTAAAACTAATTTAAATATTAGAATAATATTTTTTTATTTCAAATATTTATATATAAATAATATTTTGTTATATCTTTACACGTGTAAATACACGGGATCTATGCTAGTAAATAAATAATGTGTTGTGTTATTTACTTTGAGAATGAGAGAAAATTGTGTTAATTAACTTGTGGAAGAAAAAAATTTATAAAAGAGATATTTTAACTTAATTTCATAATTCATCATTCTTGTTTTATTTTCTCTTCGTCTTCACTTCTAAGAAGTCACAAAGACACTTCTTATTCTTCATTACAATATTTAAACTAGCTAGATTTGTGTTCGATTGCGACCATGTTAGAAACTAATTTTACAATAATCTCTCTAGTGTCACGTTTAACTAATTTCTTTTATTAATGTTAGAAATAAATGGAAATTAACTTAATATAAGTGGCCAACAATTACAATGTTTTGAATATTTAGATTAAATAATCAAAAAGAGGGAAATTGTTAGATAAAATAGATAATTAATTAGTATAAATTAATTATCTAAGAACTTAACCAAATTAATTTTGTACAGGATAAAGAAAACCAAAAATTAAAACTGTTCGGTTTTTCCTTAAAGACTACTGCAAAAATCAGTAAACCGATATAAAGAAGCAAAACCGGTAGACCAATCGGTAGACTGATCGTTCGCATCTTAATGTTTTCAAATTTTTTAGTAGTCACCATTATTTTGTTTTCTTTGGTTCGCTCGTTTCCCTCGTGAAGTTGGATGACTGTCTACCATACTTCTTTTGCAGTAGTGCATGCTCTGATTTTTGCGAACGTATTTTTCTCCAAGGTTTTGTAGATGACATCTCTGCCAAGACTGTTAAGGTTGTTCCTTCTTCTGTCCTCACTTGTCCACTCGCTCCTTTCCTTGTTAATGTTTATTGGACCATCAAAGATGACAAACATAATTTCATCGTTTATGGTAGAGAAGTGTACTTGAATACATAGCTTATAATCAATGAAGTCTTCACTTTCGAGTAGTGGAGCTTTGTTACTGTGAGACATGTTGATATCTAGTTGCTTGAGAATAGAGATTAGCTTCTCTAATACCACTTGTTAGGATCGGATCGCCAAAGGAGACTGGGGTCTCACAAAGGTGAACGCTTACGCACATGCCGGTTGATAATAACCCTATTAAAGGTTAGTATCGGTCTCTATTCTTCGCAAATTGTCATAAACGCGGAAGTGTTTGTTTCAATTTGAAGCAACACGTAATCGGTTTAGATAGAAACAAAGGAAAAAGAACACAACACAGAATTTATGGATGTTCGGAGATAAACCCCTACGTCACCCCTTTTCTCAAACCTATGAGAAGGATATTCACTAGAATATTCAGATCGTTTACAATGCTTACGTCGAACACTCGAGGCTTATTTATTGCTCGTTTTTGACCTTTTAATACGCTCACTCTGTTAAACAGGCACAGATTCTGTCAATTTACAATACTCACCACTCACACAGAATAGATGAAATTATAATACACAAGAGTAAGGTTCTAACACTTGTGAAGATTAAATGGCTTGTCAGACAAATAACTCAAAAGGATTGTGAATTCAGTTGTAGAAAGATATTCAAAGTTGTCAAAAGGTTGAAAGCGTGAACAAAAGATCAGATCATGAAGCAAATGACTTATGTCTTCTTAAGTAGGAAAATATATCAACGGATATATTTGCTTCTTCAATGGTTATATTTGCATGATAGTAATCCTTTCTTGATCGTGATTGGTTGGAGTTCAAGGTAGTACAACATATGAGATATGCTTTGATAAGTCAACATGACATTAATTGGATTAATGATTTCCGAGGAGCAGATCAGCATACAGTTTTGTCTTATAATGATTTGGCTTTCTGGAACAATATGACAGACAACTGCTCCCAAAAGGCTTTATCAAACTTGCACTGAAGTGGCAATTAAGGTTAAATTGGCAGACATCTGCTCCCAAGAAGGTTTCATTAGACTTGTATTAAAATGACAATAATATAGTCTAGACGCTTGAAGACTACCCTCTACAATTACCAAAAGCGTTTTGCATATCATTGATTTGGAAACTACCGGCTACGCCTTGTGTAAAATTGTTTTAGCATATAACCGGTTTCGCTTCTTGAGATAAAGACCGAGTAGACAACTGTTGGATAGATACTACCGAATATATAACCGATATATAGGAACTACCGATTCTACTTATGATAAGACCAAAGTGAGGATACTACCGGTTTTGTTTCATTCATAGCACCGAACGGATAACCGGACATTCTACTGATTGAGCCATCTTTTATAAAACCGAGGATACTACCGGTTGGTCTACCAGTTGCACTTTCTTTATAAAACCAAAGATGCTACCGATTGGTCTACCAGTTATACTTCTTATAAATAACCGAACAGACAACCAGTCAAACTACCGGTTGCGCCGTTTTCAATAAAACCGAGGATACTAACGATTGGTCTATCGGTTGCGCTTTATTTATAAAACTGAAGATGCTACCGATCAGTCTACCGATAGGTCTACCGGTTCTGCTTCTTTATAAAAACCGAAGATGCTACCGATTAGTCTACCGATTGGTCTACCGGTTCTGCTTCTTTATATCGGTTTTGCTAATTTTTGCATCCGTCTTTAAGGAAAAACCGAACAGTTTTAATTTCCGGTTTTCTTTATCCTGCACAAAATTAACTTGGTTAAGTTTTAGATAATTAATTTATAATAATTAATTATCTATTTTATCTAACAATTTCTCCCTTATTGATTATTTAATCTAAATATTCAAAATCTTGTAATCGTTGACCACTTATATTAAGTTAATTTTCATTTATTTTTAATAATTTCTCCCTCTTTGATAATTTAGAATAAATTATCAAAGTCATTTGATTTATTGAAAACGGTGATCTGGTTTCTTGCAATTGGCACACTCGGTGGGACCCGAACCCACAATCCCTTGATTAGAAGTCAAATGCCTTATCCATTATGCACAACCTATTTATTCCCGTGCTCTTGGTTCAACTCGATTCATCGGGTGTGCCAATTGCAAGAAATCGGCGTGTGTATAAGCGTTCACCTTTGTGAGACCCCAGTCTCCTTTGCCGATCCCGATCCTAACAATTAGTATAAGGGTTTGTTTGATTTTGAGTTTATTTTAAATGTTTTATATTTTCTTGTCCAATTGGTTCTTATTTAAAGTTTTAATTCTAAAAAAAATATTATTATTTAATATAAGAATATTATTTTAGTCATAATTTCAATATTACAATGTTATTTAATATATAGATTGATATTTGAGTACCTTAATTTTTACTTAATTAATTTTTTTTTAGTTTGAAATAATTTAATATACTTAATTTGAAATTTAATTTGAACTTGATTTTTTAATTTAATTGATTTTTTAAATTTAAACAATTAAATATATTCAATTTAGAAAATTTTATTTTATTTATTAAGAATTAAATATTTTTGAAATTAATTTGTATAATATGTTTTATAAAAATTTTATATTTATATAATATATTTTCAAAAAATATGTGTATCTCAATTTTAATAATAATGATAATATTTAATAAGAACATAAATATCAATAATACAAGCAAAATGTACAAAACTATCTAGTTGAATTACTAAAAACTAATATTAGTATAAATTATCTTTTTATTATTGGTATATTAAATAATAATAACAAATAATTAATTAAAAGGATTAATTTTTAAAAAAATACGAATATATATATATATAGTTAAACTAAAAAATTATTTTTAAAGATATTTGTATTGAGTTAATTAGGAAATAATTAGACCTACAAAATTTCTTATGAGTCTATGTTTTGTTATCATGATCTTAACTCAGTCGTAATATTGAGACATTATTAAATATTATTAAAATTTTAAATTTCATGAAAAATTATCTTAAAACATAAATTATATGTATTATAACATTCCATTATAGTTAAATATTGTCATTTTTAATTAAATAAATATAAATATATTTTTAAAATATAAATAATATAATAAATATAATATTAATATACATCTAGCCTTATTCCTCGTAACAAACCATCTTCATTAAGTTTGTTGGGAAAGAACATCTAGTTCCAATAACATATTGATTAGCTAGTCTTGAAACCAAATGCCATACTTTGTTTCTTTCAAAACTGATTTAGCTCCTCTTGCATTGCAAGGATCCAATCTAGATCAAGCAATGCTTCCTCAACCTTCTTAGGCTCAATCTGAGAGATGAAAGTAGAGTTCGCATACTCATCTAACAACTGATGTCTGGTCCTAAGAGGCGTAGAGGGGTTACCTATTATAAACTCAGGAGGATTATTTCTATTCCATTTGAAGTTTGGTCCCAAAATATTTTCTGACCGACCTGTTGGCTCAACAACTGACCGACCGACTGGCTCGTTAGTTTTAGGTTGAAATTAATCTACTTAAACATTCTCAGCCATCTGGTCAGACATAAAGTTTTGATTGACCTGGACTTCATCTTCGCTATTAGATTGGAGATCAATAACCTCCATTCTGTTTGACAAATTAATGGGTATGGTGGTGTTACTTTCGACATACTCATCAAATACAACATGGGACGATTTCTCAATAGTTAGAGTTTGCTTATTATACACTATATAAGCTTTACTAATTGAGGAATATCCTAACATAATACTAATATCGGATTTGGCATCAAAAGCAGTCAAATAATTATTGCCATTATTATGAATGTAACACTTACAAGAAAAGATCCTAAAATATAGAACATTACGAGTTTTTCCACGGTAAACTTCAAAGGGAATTTTATTAAATCTCTTTTTAATCATTGACCGATTTTGAGTGTGACATGCTGTGTTGATGGCCTCTTCCCAAAACTTTTGAGATACTCCGTAGTCGGCTATCATTGATCTAGCCGCCTCCTTAAGGGTTCAGAGTCTCTCCTTTCAGCCAAGCCATTTTGCTTTAGAGTTCTGGCACTAGACAACTCGGGTCTAATACCAGACTCCTCAAGGTAAGAAGATAGAGTCCTATTAGTGAACTCAGTACCCCTATCACTTCTAATTTTATTTATGCTTACCGATTTTTCATTTTGCACTCTTTTAAGCATTTTAATCAAGTTACGAGTAGTTTGATCTTTAGAGGGTAGGAAAATAACCCAAGTAAACCTAAAGTAGTCATCAATAATTACTAATGTGTACCTCATGCCTCCTAAGCTAGTTACTTAGATTGTGTTGGGTCAAATTATTTTATTAAAACAATGATGAGAATAAGCGTATTCTATACCAACTTTATTTTGATGATATGTGAGTAAAACTTAATTATGAATCTGAGTTTGAAAGAAACTAAGTCGTCTACTTGTTGTTGTGCAGGTGTATCAGACTATGCTGAATTAGACGTGGTCTAAGCAAGATAAATAGACGTGTTGCGTAGTTAGACGCTGTAGTCTAACTCCATTAGACCTAATAGTCTAATGTGTTACGTAGTTAGACATGACAGTCTAATAGATACGTAGTTAGACGTGGTAGTCTAACAGATACGTAGTTAGACGTTCCAGTCTAACAAATACGTAGTTAGATGTGTCAGTCTAACAGATACGTAGTTAGACATGCTAGTCTAACAGATACGTAGATTGACATGCTAGTCTAACAGATACGTAGTTAGACGTGATAGTCTAACAGATACGTATTTAGACGTGCTAGTCTAACAGATATGTAGTTAGATGTGCCAGTCTAACAGATACGTAGTTAGACGTGCCATTCTAACAGATACGTAGTTAGACGTATCAGTCTAATAGATACATAGTTAGACGTGTCAGTCTAACAGATATGTAGTTAGACGTGTCAGTTTAACATATACGTAGTTAAATGTGTCAGTCTAACAGAAATGTAGTTATACGTTGCAGTCTAACTCCTTTAGACAAGTCTGAAGGGATGCGTAGTTAGACGTTGGAGTCTAACTCCTTTAGACAAGTCTGAAGGGATGCGTAGTTAGACGTTGCAGTCTAACTCTATTAGACGTGGTAGTCTAATGAGAAACGTAGTTAGACATTGCAATTTAACTCCTTTAGACAAGTCTGAAGGGATGCGTAGTTAGACGTTGTAGTCTTACTCCATTAGACGTGATAGTCTAATGGAAAACGTAGTTAGACGTTGACATCTAACTCCCTTAGACTTGAAAGTCTAATGGAGCACGTCTACTGCCTCGCTTCAACAGTCATTTAAAGATAGCATACGTCTACCCACGATCAACCAGCTATATGCTACTCCTGCTCCCCTCATCTGTGCAGTCCAATACACCAGCTATTTTCATCAAATGAATGAACGCCATGTATGCGAATATTCTTCCCACTACTTGTCCAGTACATGACAATTCCAGAAGGATATCTAGCGCACTAACCGTTTTGTACGGCTACGATCCATTTGCTCAGAATGTGTTGTACTCTAGTACTATGGGTGACCTACCAATAGATGCTTGCCACGTGTTCAGCTAGAAGATTCAATATTTGGTGTCCCTCTAATACATATAGATGCTCAAGGACAACGGACGAATTACGGGTTACTGAATTAAACATTCTGATTAATCATTTACTCTTGCACTTACTGATTTTTATCATCTTCCAAGTTCAAGAGAGAAAAAATCAAATTATTGTCTAGTTAAGAGAATATTGTTGAGTACATTGTAAGTTGAATAGAGGTTGTTCTGTTCAACAGAGTGTTAGCTAGTTTAATAAACCGTATTTGATTCAAAGTATATAGTGAAATCCTTCTGGTTGTTGGAAGAAAGGTTGACGTAGGACAGTTTGCTCCGAACATCCATAAAAAACTTGTTGTGTTCTTTATCTTTTGTATTTCATCCTTCATTGGTTCAAAGCTTCAAACCCAAACAAACAGTTCTGCACTTGAATCGTTTCAAGAGTTTGTGAAGGTTTGCGAAGAATAGGAAATGATAGTAATCCCTCATAGGATTTCTATTAATCCGTTTATTCAAAGTTGTTAACAATAGTCAGACCCCGTTTCTATTGGTTGCACCGATCCTATCAAGTGGTATCAGAGCCCTATTTTCTATTCTCAATCCTCTAAAGAACCCATGTCATGTCTATCATCAACGATATCCCTCTACTTTCGAAAGAAAACTATGATTATTGGATGATGAGAAAGAAAGCGCACTTGGCAGCTCTTGATTGTGACATGTGGTGTGTCATCACTAGCGGTCCCATAAAGATTGTGAAGACAAGATGTGAATGTACAACTGAAGATAAGACGACGAATAACCTGGATAACGTTGCCAAAGACATTCTGTACAAGTCGATCAACATAAACATATTCAATAAGATCAAGTCTTTTTCCTCTACAAAAGAAATATGGGAGAAGTTGATCCAAATATACGGCTGTAAGAATCAAGTAAAAGAGAACCTAAAAGAGAAGAATGCTCTTGTTAGCATTCAAAGAAAATCCAAGTGGGCAGATAGCGATTCAGACGAATCATCTAGTTAAAGTGATAATGAAGCTATCACCTGCTTGATGGTTGATGACCAACCCAAGGTATTTGATTTCTCCTCAAAAGATTTTACAAGAGATGATCTAACTACTGCACTCAATGACATGGTTATTGAGTACAAAAAGTTATCAGACTCATTTGATGAAATGAAATCAAAATATGAGAACAATAACTCTCCTTTATCTACAGTCTGTGAACCAAATATTTTGAAAACAAGATGAATGAGCTCTCATCTAAGAATGAGGCGCTCAAAGAAAAGATTCAAATTCTTTCATCTGAAAATCTTCGTTTAACGTATATGGTCAGTTCATGGACGAAGTCTGGAGACGCTGTCAGACATCAAATGCATATGCTAGGGCCTGCCAGATGCAAATCCGGTTTAGGATATGGCAGTAATGACTCAGACAAGTCATATAAGAAGTTAGACCCAGTAACAGACAAGTTTAAGCTTATAAACTTTGTCAAAGGAAGTCTAACTAATAGTGGAACTGATCCAAGCTGTGAGGATCTAACCTGGAAAGGAACTTATTCATGTTCCTTTATTTATAAGCTATGTGAAACTTGGGAAAAAGACAGATAGGAAGTCTGGAAAACTAAAACCTGACAAAAAGTCAAGGAGTTTTAAACAAAAACAATCCTCTAAGGTTAAGAACCTAGCTGCTAGCAGGAAGACGCCTACTAAGCGTAAATCATACGCACTTATAACAACACAAGAAGGGAAATCCATCAGAATAACTTAAATTTGGATTCCCAAAGGACTGATTGATCGAGGACCCAAGTGAATGTGGGTACCAGAAAGATTGTAAATATGTGTTTGTGAAGGTACATCAGATTAGTTGCCTAGAGGAATCAGTTTGGCATTTGGACAGCGATTGCTCCCGACATATGACTGGAGATAGACGAATTCTGAATGAGATTGCAGTTTATTCAAGGCCTAAGATTACTTTTGGGGATAACCACAAGGGTAAGATCATGGGTAAGGGTAAGATTATCCATGGTAATCTAACCATCAACGACTTGTTACTTGTTGAAAACTTGTGGTATAACTTGATTAGTATTAGTCAATTATGTGATAATTGTTTTTCTGTTTATTTTCAAACTCATGCATGCCTAGTTAAGGATCAGCATTGTAACATTCTGCTGACCGAAAGTAGGGTACAAAACTCTTATAAAATGAATTGGAAAAATAAGATATCTAATCTCATATGTATGATTCTAACATAATATACAAATGAGGTTTCGACCTATTGTCAGAAAGGGTTTAATGATGGTAATCGTGTATAAACGATTATCGTACCTATCAACAGATTTGATTTCTAACGGAATCATATACAAATGATGTCTCGACCTATCGACAAATAAGGTTTTAAGACGGTAATAGTGTAATAATAGTTAACGCACTTATCAACAAATAGGGTTTATAACATAATCATATACAAATAATGTCTCAACCTATTGACATATATGATTTTATGACGGTAATTATGTACGAACGATTAGCGCACCTATCAATAGATAAGATTTATAATAGAATCGTATACAAATGATGTCTCGGCCTATCGACAAATAGGGTTTTAAGACGATAATCGTGTAAGAACGATTAGCACACCTATCAACATATAGGATTTCTAACGGAATCATATACAAATCATGTGTCGACCTATTCACAAATAGGATTTTGTCACGAAGTAGTGTATGAATGACGTCCCGACCTATTAACAAATAGGATTTTAGATACCTAACTACAATTATAGTTTATAGCATAATCGCATATAAATGATCTATCGCACCTATCAACAAATAGGGTTTGGAATACCTATTCATAAATAGGATTATAAAACGGGATCGTGTACGAACGATCTCTCGTACCTATCAACAGATAGGGTTTGGGGAGACTCGATTTACCTATTTTCTTTTATACTATCAGTATTGGCTCTATGCCTCTTAAGGGAATATTTAAACAGAATCTTTATTTCCCCTCTTTTTTTCAATGTGTCATTCACAGCTAGTTGAAATCCGTCAGTCGACGGTTTAACACTTTATTTATGGACAGATTATTCATGTTTTTGGATAAAGAAATATTTTTTTTGTTTCTCCCAGTTCTTATCCTTATGTATTGGAATGAACCTTGATCCTTTTGAATGAATAGTGATGTTTTTGAATTCGAAACGTATTAGGGGCTAGGCTTTGAACATATTTTCATTCATTTGTGATGATTTTTCTTTCATCAAGGAATACAATTTATTGTCCCCCAATTTTTGAAATATCAACTATAAACTCGATCTCGTGTACAAATGATTATCTAGAATCATAACCCTAGAGAAAGGTAGTCAACACTTTGATATTTTGATAAATTAGTGCAACTTATTTTTGGTTGCTCAGCCCTGAACCACATCTTTTGAAAGCTAAACTCATTGCAAAAACAATTTGAGAGGTTTATCACTTTTCAACTTTGGGTTTCATTTGCCATTTTTTCCTCTCTTTTCTTCTTTTGTTGGCTCACGGATATATTTGATAGAACTGATACATCCTTGTTCTTGTTGTAGTAATCAAGACTAAAGTCAGAGTGAACAATAAATGGTAATTTCAATACCTCAACCACTTAAGCAATTTTCTTTTTTCGTTCCCGGGGTATATTTAGTAGAATGAGTACATTTTTATCTTACCGTAGCAATCAAGACTAGAGTTTGAGTGAGCACGAATGGTGATTTCAATATCTCAACCAACACAAAAATATATTTCAATTTCTTTTAGATATTTTGGGGGTTTATTTTGGTTCTCCATTTGGCATTTTCATTATTTTTTTTCTTCCCAAAGTATGAATTTCAAACCTCTCATTCTTTTATAAAAGAAACGATGATGTGTCCCTTATTAATTTGAGGCTTTGGGACTCACATTTATGGGGTTTATTCATGTTATTTTTCTTTCAAAAACCTTCGAGGGAGGGTTACTCTTAAAGTAATTGTCTACAGACGAAAAAGAGCTTATGACCATTATCTCTTGAATTGGTGTTATTGTGAAATCTTAGATTTTATTGATAATATCACTCGAATGGAAACGATGTTCTTAGATTTACCCCTAAAATCTAACACATTGGCCTTAGGATAACATCAATATTTTCTTCATTTCTCAAAAGATTTTCTTTCTTTGGAGGAAGTGACTAGAGGTTTTATTAATGTAAGTGAGACCGAGCCCGCACGCATGCAGGTTGCCTACGTATCTTCTCTCTTTTATTTTTGTCCTTTTGAGAATAATTAGATCTTCTTATTTTAGACCTGAGTCCTCTGTCCATGTTGCAAGTTTTATAAAACTTGGGATTGGATTTTATTGAGATAAACTTATTTTAAGGTCGAGCTTTAAGTCGCTCTGCCCGTAACTTGATATTATACAAAATATCTTTTAACCGCATCGAGATTGCTTGGCGCAATGAACTTTTCGCCTTCTAGGTTAGATAAGTGGACAACTCCTCTAAAGAGGATTTTCTTAACTATTAAGGGTCCTTTCCATTGGGGTCGAAATTTTCCCCTAAGGTCTAGGAGTTCCCAGGTTCGATTGAGAACTAAATCACATTCTTTGAGGTTAATAGGTTTTACCTTCCTATTGAAGGTGTTTGACATGCGTTTTTGGTAGACATGGATTTTACACAAAATGTTTAACCATTTGACCTCCATTAATGTTAGTTGATCAAATTGAAATTTGAGCCAGTCTTCTTTAATAACATGGCGCTCTAAGAGTACTCTTAAGGTTGGAATCTCAATTTCGATGGGTTGTACGATGTCCATACCATAAACCAAGGAATAGGGAGTTTCATCCTGTTGGGTCAAATTATTTTGACTAATTGTCAAAGTATTTTGACTAAGGAATTTCGATGATTTGATGAGTTAAAACATAATCAAAGCTGTCTAATTGTTTTTGGTGCATGTGTATCGAAAACAGGTTATATTAGACTAAGTCTAAATGAGTTTAATTTGACTGATTGGTTATTAGATGGAAGTTAGACGTGAATTCTAACACATAGAGTTAGATGTGCAGTCTAACTAGCGGAGTTAGACGTGCAGTCTAAATATTGGAATTAGACGTGTAGTATAATCAATGACCAAAATTTATAGCTAAATCTAAGTTAAGTTTTCTATCATCTTATATTTTATCATTAATGTATTATATTATAGTAATTTAAGATATAGTGTTAATTTGTAAATAATTTTAGTTAGCAAATATTTATATTAATTGAAGATGTAACGTTTATTTTTTAATAACCACTTACATTAATTTAGGTAGATTATGCTAATTACTTAGTGAATATTATATTATTATATTATAGTAATTTAAGATATAGTGTTAATTTGTAAACAATTTTAGTTAGCAAATATTTATATTAATTGAAGATGTAACATTTATTTTTTAATAACCACTCACATTAATTTAGGTAGATTATGCTAATTATTTAGTGAATATAGTATTGGTTCATCCGTTACAATTATTAGACTATATAAAACATTCAAACCATTTATCTTTTATATAAATTTGTACAATGGGAGATATGTGTCACAAGTTTCTTCTATGTTTCATACTTCTTTCTTGTATAAAATTCTTACTCCTAATCGATTTTATTATGTTTTTCACTTTATATAACCAATAATATATTGTAAATTAATATCTTTGAATTATATATTTATTTTAATTTTTCATAAAATGATTTTAGTTATTTTTTATTCATAAAATAAAATAAATATATTTAATATTTCTTTCAAATTTCTTTTTTTTACTTTTATTTAACATTTTATTTCCTTGATGAGTTTTAAAAAATTTTAAACATTTTTACTAAATATATTTATAAAAGAAGCTTCATTTATATTTCACAATTAATCTTAAAAATATGTTTTAAATCAAAAGCATTCAAAATTGTAATTATATATTTTTATTTTTTTAATTAATATTCATTTTCTAATAATTTGTATAAATATGGCAGATTTTAGCATGATTAGTTATTGTGGCCAACATAAAGATGTTTATGAAGTCAACAATCAATTGAAAGGTGAAATATGTTAATAATTATCTATTAGACTTTATGAATATAATCTTTATATATATATATATATATATATATATATATATATATATATATATATATATATATATATATATATATATATATATATATATATATATATATATTAAGTTAATTTAGAAATATATCTATATATATATTATTTAATTTTTAAAGAAACAAAAGATATTTTTATTTTAATATTTATAAAATGAAAGCTTATTTTTATTAAATAAAGAATTTATTTGATGTTTGTTAAAATTGTACCATGAATATTGTAATTGGATGTTATTGTAAATAAAAATAAAATTATGCTTCTTTCATAAATTTTATAATGTTTAGGCCCAAAATATATTTTTAGAATAGAATAGTTTTATTAAGAAAACAAGTAAATGTTATATATTATTTTACATTTTCTAAAATGATATTTCAATTTATATTATTTAATATTTGTTTAAATTAAAAATAATTATGCATATTCTTAATTAATTATTTGATTTGTGACAGGTATAACTAAAGAATTCAAATGGGCAGGAATAAAAATTAACTTAAATAATTGTCGATTGAAAGACAATTGTTGCGTAGGTTTATTGCACCAAGAATGTTACCCTTCATATGAGATATGTTTACAAAACTGTCATTAATATTTTCTTTAAATAAGATGATAATTAATTATCATGATTCAAATAAAATGATGTAACAAAAATCAATTAGAAAAAATATTATATTGATTTAATTTATACCATGTTTACAAATTATCAAAAATTATCATTTATATTTTTTTAAAATAAATATTTATAAATTTTACAAAATATTGATTAATTTTTATATGTACAGATTTTTTACATAATTGATTACTAAAATAAAAATTGTGATACTAAAGAATTTTAAATGTTAATAATATTAAAAATAATAATTTATAATTAAATATTTATTTTACTAAAGTATTTAAGTGAATGTATTATAGGTTAAGATATAAATAACCATAATAATCTTATTTTGACATTTTATTATTTATTTGAATTAAAATTTTAATTTTAAGGCTCATGTGTTAAATTACTTTACTAATTAATAACTCAATATTTGTATTCATTCAAGAAAATGTCTAACGTATTTGTTTTTTGAAAAATACGACTCCGGTTTTAGTTGGGTTAATTTTACACCAATTGCATTCTATTCTATTATAATTTTAATTTAAGATAATGGGTTAATTAATTCATAGTTAGTATAAATAATTTTAATTAACAAATATGTAAATTAATATAAGAGGTGTGTATATTCGGTAAAAAAATTGATAAACTCAACGAAAAACAGAAAAAACAAGACCACGAATCGATGTGACATTCCATGTGAGTAGGAGAGAGTTTAAAAATGTCCCCAAACACTCATTTCGGGTCCCGAAACACAAGTGAATAGGAGGGAGAAAATTAAAAATACCTTTTTCGTTGAATTAATCGTTCCTCGTTTGGTAAACTATATTAGATACTGACGCGATTCTCAAATATAAAATAATCTTATATATATATATTCTATTTATATATAATACATTTGCGCCTCTTAATTTATAAACTTGAATAAACAGTGGTTATAACAAATATATTCAGAGGAGCTCATAGGAGTGGCTGCAGCAGAGCAGTTCTCCATCCCGAACTTCTTTAGCAACTCTTTGGTATACTTGACCTGATTGATGAAGGTTCCTTTTTCCAGCTGACGAATTTGGAGACCGAGAAAGAAAGTTAATTTTCCCATCATGCTCATTTCAAATCTATCCTGCATCAGCTTTGCAAAATTTTCACACAATTTGGGATTAGTTGTTTCAAATATAATATCATCTACATATATTTGAACAAACAGAATGTGAGAATCTTTAGTGAATCTAAACAATGTTTTATCCACAGTTCCAATAACAAAGTCATGATCAAATAGAAATTCAGTCAAAGTGTCAAACCAAGCTCTAAGAGCTTGTTTCAGACCATATAAAGCTTTATCAAGTTTAAAAAACATGATTTGGTAAAGTGTGATCAATAAAACCAGGAGGTTGCTCAACATAGACATCTTCATTTAATTTACCATTTAAAAATGCACTCTTCACATCCATTTGAAAAACATTAAAATTTTTAAATGATGCATAAGCCAGGAAGATTCTAATTGCCTCAAGTCTTGCTACAGGTGCAAAAGACTAATCAAAGTCGATACTTTCCTCTTGTCTTTATCCTTGAGCAACTACACGAGCTTTGTTTCT
Source organism: Impatiens glandulifera (assembly GCF_907164915.1). Classification (NCBI taxonomy): domain Eukaryota; kingdom Viridiplantae; phylum Streptophyta; class Magnoliopsida; order Ericales; family Balsaminaceae; genus Impatiens; species Impatiens glandulifera. The sequence continues at coordinate 42,390,832 of NC_061863.1, read as the reverse complement.
AATAATTTTAAGCCATCTTCACTAAGCTTATTTCTAAATACCCATCTTGTTCCTATGACTGACTGATTAGTTGGTATAAGAGTTAGATGCCACACTTTATTCCTCACAAATTGGTTTAACTCCTCATACATAACATTGATCCAATCTGGATCAACCACTGCTTCACCAATTTTCTTAGGTTCAATCTGAGAAATAAAGGCAGAATTGGCCATTTCATCCATCAATTGTCGTCTTGTCATTCGAGGAGAAAAAGGATTTCCGATGATCAATTCTGGTGTATGATTCTTGTTCCATCTGAAGTTGGATCCAAAGGGATTGGTTGTCTGAACAGATGACACCGCGACTTCAGAACTCTCAACAGGTTGTTGAATAGGAGTTTGTACGTCTATTTTAATTTCAATCGGATCTGCCACAGGATTAGACAACGACAACCGTTTGTCAAGAGCTTCTTTTTCACTAACAAAATCAAGACTTGTCGCTTCTAGTCTATCAGCAAGGTCAATGGGATCGATGGAGTTACTCTCAACAGGCTCATAAAAGACAACATAAAGAGATTCCTCAACAGTTTGAGTTCTGTTGTTAAATACTCTATAAGCCTTGCTTACTGAGGAATATCCCAACATAAATTCCTCGTCTGCTTTAGCATCAAAAGAGGTCAAATAAACTTTTCCATTGTTATGAATAAAACATTTACACCCGAATACTTTGAAGTAAGAAACTGTGGGAATTCTCCCGTAATACAGTTCATATGGAGTTTTATCAAAACGTTTGTTAATTATTGATCAATTTTGTGTGTAACAAGCAGTGTTTATGGCTTTTGCCCAGAACCTCTGAGGTACGTCTGATTCATCTAGCATATATCTCGCAGCTTCCTTTAGAGTCCTCACTCTTCTCTCAGCAATGCTATTCTGTTGTGGAGTTCTGACACTAGACAAATCGTGTCTAATCCCAAACTCCTCGAGATAAGAGGAAAGAAATCTGTTTGTGAACTAAGTTCTCACGTCACTTCTAATACAAAGAATGTTCAAAGATTTCTGATTCTGATTCTGATTCTGAATTCTTTCCTCGAGATAAGAGGAAAGAAATCTGTTTGTGAACTAAGTTCTCAAGTCACTTCTAATACAAAGAATGTTCAAAGATTTCTGATTCTGAATTCTTTTAAATATTCTAATCAAGTTTTCAACAGTTTTATCCTTTGATGGTAAAAATGCTATCCATGTAAACCGTGAAAAATCATCAATAACAATTAGGGAAAATCTCATTCCTCCTAAGCTTTTTACAGAAATTGGACCAAACAGATCCATGTGTAACAATTCTAAGCAATGACTGGATTGAGATTTCCCTTTACTTTTGAAAGATGATCTGCCCTGTTTGCCTAACTAGCAAGCAAGACAGACCTTGTCCTTAGCAAACTGTAATTTAGGTAATCCAATAACTAAATTGTTTGAACAAATGTTATTAATGGTTTTGAATGTCAAATGGTTCAGCCTTGTATGTCATAACCATTTCTGGTCATTCTTGGCAATCATGCACATAGGATCAGAAGATTCTTTTTTCTAATTCATTTTGTATGAGTTTCCTACTCTACTACTAGTTAATAAAGTATTACCATGTTGATCTTTAACTAGACATGCATGAGTTTGAAAATCAACTAACAAACAATTATCACATAACTGTCTAATACTGATCAAATTATAGCACAAATTATCTACAAGTAACACGTCTTTGATGGTTAGATTACCATGGATAATCTTACCCTTACCCATGGTCTTACCCTTCTTGTTATCACCAAAAGTGATTTTAGGTCCAGAACAATTTGCTATATCGGTGAGAAGTCGTCTGTTTCCTGTCATATGCCTGGAATAGCCGCTATCAAGATACCAAACAGATTCCTCTAGGCCATCACTCACTTGTACCTATACAAAATAATATTTACAATCTTTTGGTACCCACATTCAATTGGGTCCTCGGTCAATCAGTCCTTTAGGAATTCATATTTCAGATATTCTGATGGATTTCCCATTTTGTGTCGTGATTAATGCGTATGATTTTGACATATCAGACGCCTTCCTGCTAGCCTCTTAACCATTAGCTTTTGAAGAAGATTCTCTTTTAAAACTCCTTGACTTTGAGTCAGATATTAGATTTTCAGACCTACTAGCTGCTTCAATCAACATACTTATCGACCATGCATCCGTCATGAATTTTTATCCTTCATGACATATTTTAAGGATATAATCAAATCCTGATGGCTCCGCAAATCAAAGAAAAGACTACGTTTATAACAGAAGTAAATATTTTCTATTATCGCGTAATGCATTTTGGTTTAAAGAACACATGGAAAACCTATCAAATAGAAATCACCATGATCATCCATGATATGATCCACAAAGAAGTAGAAGTCTATGTGAATGAGATGATTGTCAAATCCAGGGATCGACAATGACACATCCAAAACCTTAAAATATTCCTACAAAAAATCAAGAAATATCAACTACGGCTCAACCTGAAGAAATGTACAGTTGGGGTCACTACTGGTAAAATGTTGGGTTTTCTTATCATCTAAAAGGGAATTGAAGATGATCCTTCTAAGATAGAAGCTATAACGGTTATGCCCATACCATGAAACGAAATAGAAGTCTATGGCTTACTTGGAAAAGTCCAATACATTAGTCGTTTTAGTAGTAAGCTTACTATGAAGTGCGATCCACTATTTAAGCTTCTGAAAAAGTATAAACTATTTATATGGTATGAGAATTGTCAACAAGCGTTTGAAAAAATTAAGGATTATCTGAAATCACCACCAATCCTTATGCTGCCCAAGCCCGATATTCCTCTCATTATATATCTTATTGTAAATGGAAATAGCAATGAGAAGCTTATTGGTTTAAGAAAATGAGGATAAACTCGAAACAATTGTTTACTATATCATTAAGAGAATGACTAGATGTGAACTCAATTACACTCATGCTAAAAAAATGTGTTGGGCACTAGCATTGATAACCTAAAGGTTGAGACATTACATTCAAGCCCACCCCATCAAGTGATCATATCCACTTCTTATTCTAACGGACAATCTTATCACCAAGGCTAACCAAATGGATGATGATGATGATATTCGAATACAATATAGCCTACATGATACAGATGTCTATAAGAGAAAACATTGTTGCAGACTTCCTAGTTGAAACAACCCATAATTATTGAGTCAGAAGACGAATTTGAATTACCTGATGATGGAATTATGATTATCATGTCAGACACATAGAAACTAATATTTGATGAAGCTTCGGACAAATATGAATATAGAATCAGAATCTTGTTGGTTGACTCTAAAGGTACTTACAATCCAATATCCATAAAAATTGAGTATCCCATTACCAATAATAAGGTTGAATACGAGACATGTCTCTCAGGTATCAAATTAGCATATGAACAAGGGGCAACCAAATTAAAAGTAATAGGAGACTATAATTTGGTTATTTCCAAAGAGGAAAATATGAACCCAACCTTGCCTACTTGACTAAACTCGTGAACAAATTCAATCATGTATCATTTTATCATGCTCCAAGAAATCTTTTTCGTAGTTGCTCTAACTACTCTTGCAGACATGGCTCAAATTCTTGAAGGAATTAAAGTCAAGTCACTCAAGATTTGTCAAAAGCAAAGACGTGCTTTTGAAAAAGAGACAATATCTTCCTGTGAGATTTTTGTCAAACATTTGTATGATATTCTCCAAAAATACATAGAATATGGTGAATATGCGTCTCATTTATGAACAAAGGAATGACAAGCGTTGTGCCAATATTCTACCAATTATGTTTATATAGTAAACAAACTATATCGACGATCTTTTGATAGTCAAAACATGGTCTATGTAGATAGTCCTAAATCGAAAAGGAGCATTGAAAAAGTACATGCAAGAGCATGTGGTCCACACATAAATGGAATAGCTTTAACCAAAAATTACTCCTCTTATAATTTTATTGGAAAAACCAAGATCAAGAATGTCTGAACTATGTAAAAATATGTCCTTAATACCAAATTTATGCTAACTTAAAGCATACCCCGCATCAATTCTCTATAACATAACCTCTCACTGACTTTTTTCTATATGGGGCATTGATGTCATTAGTAAAATCTATCCATATGCTTCAAATGGACACAAATTTATACTCGTAGCCATGGACTACTTCACCAAATGGGTAGAAGTTGCCTCCTACAAAGTCTTGAAATCATCTCATGTGGCGAAATTCATCCGCACCAGCATCATTGCTAGGTACGGAGTCCCTCACGCCCTGATTTTAGACAATGGACAACACTTCCAAGAAAAATATTGTAATTGCTCGAGGAATTAAAATCGAGCATCATAAATCATCGCCCTATAACCCCCAAAATAATGGAGTGGTGAAGCGACAAACAAAAACGTGATTATAATCGTCAAAAATATTATTAACACTTACAAAGATTGTCACAAGATTGTAAGATTCCTTATGGGTATATTGTACCACCGCTCGAACGACGACCGATAAAACCCCTTACTCATTGGTCTACGGCATGGACGTGATACAATCAATTGAAATCGAGATTCTCACTATAAGAAAACTCTTAGAAAGTCATGTTATTGAATAAGACTAGCTTAAATCTCGATACGATCAACTGATACTAATGGAAGACAAGAGGTTAAACGCTTTGTGCAAAATTTAATACTACCAAAAACGGATGTTAAACACCTTCAACGAGAAGATAAAACCCTAAAACCTCAAAAAAGGTAATCTTGTTCTTAAACGAACTCAAGAACTACTCGACCTAAGGGGCATGTGTCATCCCCAATGGGAAGGACCGATAAAATTTTATTTGTTATTTTATATACTTATAAACTTTGTCCAAAATTCAATTTTAATTTGATTGGTAATTTGATCCAAAATTTAATGTTAAATGAATTATTTTTTCTAAACTAATTTTCGTCTCATCAAATTGATATTGTCAATTTATATGATTGGTTCACATTAATTATATCTTTCTTTTATATGTTTTCAAACTTTATATACCATATGAACTTAAGAATATAAGTAAAATTAAATTTGGATTGAATTTTATTTTATAAATTAAAACTAATTTAAATATTAGAATAATATTTTTTTATTTCAAATATTTATATATAAATAATATTTTGTTATATCTTTACACGTGTAAATACACGGGATCTATGCTAGTAAATAAATAATGTGTTGTGTTATTTACTTTGAGAATGAGAGAAAATTGTGTTAATTAACTTGTGGAAGAAAAAAATTTATAAAAGAGATATTTTAACTTAATTTCATAATTCATCATTCTTGTTTTATTTTCTCTTCGTCTTCACTTCTAAGAAGTCACAAAGACACTTCTTATTCTTCATTACAATATTTAAACTAGCTAGATTTGTGTTCGATTGCGACCATGTTAGAAACTAATTTTACAATAATCTCTCTAGTGTCACGTTTAACTAATTTCTTTTAATAATGTTAGAAATAAATGGAAATTAACTTAATATAAGTGGCCAACAATTACAATGTTTTGAATATTTAGATTAAATAATCAAAAAGAGGGAAATTGTTAGATAAAATAGATAATTAATTAGTATAAATTAATTATCTAAGAACTTAACCAAATTAATTTTGTACAGGATAAAGAAAACCAAAAATTAAAACTGTTCGGTTTTTCCTTAAAGACTACTGCAAAAATCAGTAAACCGATATAAAGAAGCAAAACCGGTAGACCAATCGGTAGACTGATCGTTCGCATCTTAATGTTTTCAAATTTTTTAGTAGTCACCATTATTTTGTTTTCTTTGGTTCGCTCGTTTCCCTCGTGAAGTTGGATGACTGTCTACCATACTTCTTTTGCAGTAGTGCATGCTCTGATTTTTGCGAACGTATTTTTCTCCAAGGTTTTGTAGATGACATCTCTGCCAAGACTGTTAAGGTTGTTCCTTCTTCTGTCCTCACTTGTCCACTCGCTCCTTTCCTTGTTAATGTTTATTGGACCATCAAAGATGACAAACATAATTTCATCGTTTATGGTAGAGAAGTGTACTTGAATACATAGCTTATAATCAATGAAGTCTTCACTTTCGAGTAGTGGAGCTTTGTTACTGTGAGACATGTTGATATCTAGTTGCTTGAGAATAGAGATTAGCTTCTCTAATACCACTTGTTAGGATCGGATCGCCAAAGGAGACTGGGGTCTCACAAAGGTGAACGCTTACGCACATGCCGGTTGATAATAACCCTATTAAAGGTTAGTATCGGTCTCTATTCTTCGCAAATTGTCATAAACGCAGAAGTGTTTGTTTCAATTTGAAGCAACACGTAATCGGTTTAGATAGAAACAAAGGAAAAAGAACACAACACAGAATTTATGGATGTTCGGAGATAAACCCCTACGTCACCCCTTTTCTCAAACCTATGAGAAGGATATTCACTAGAATATTCAGATCGTTTACAATGCTTACGTCGAACACTCGAGGCTTATTTATTGCTCGTTTTTGACCTTTTAATACGCTCACTCTGTTAAACAGGCACAGATTCTGTCAATTTACAATACTCACCACTCACACAGAATAGATGAAATTATAATACACAAGAGTAAGGTTCTAACACTTGTGAAGATTAAATGGCTTGTCAGACAAATAACTCAAAAGGATTGTGAATTCAGTTGTAGAAAGATATTCAAAGTTGTCAAAAGGTTGAAAGCGTGAACAAAAGATCAGATCATGAAGCAAATGACTTATGTCTTCTTAAGTAGGAAAATATATCAACGGATATATTTGCTTCTTCAATGGTTATATTTGCATGATAGTAATCCTTTCTTGATCGTGATTGGTTGGAGTTCAAGGTAGTACAACATATGAGATATGCTTTGATAAGTCAACATGGCATTAATTGGATTAATGATTTCCGAGGAGCAGATCAGCATACAGTTTTGTCTTATAATGATTTGGCTTTCTGGAACAATATGACAGACAACTGCTCCCAAAAGGCTTTATCAAACTTACACTGAAGTGGCAATTAAGGTTAAATTGGCAGACATCTGCTCCCAAGAAGGTTTCATTAGACTTGTATTAAAATGACAATAATATAGTCTAGACGCTTGAAGACTACCCTCTACAATTACCAAAAGCGTTTTTTTTTTTTTTTGGGAAAACGACTTAGCGTCATTTCATTAAAAATTCCCAAAAACGGGAAAAAAAACCACGAGTTTAAGAGATCATTCTAGACAGGCCTAGAATGATTTTGAAGTCGTAACATTCTGAATAAAAGCTAAAAACGTAAATGAATTATCTGTTTACAATGCTTTTAATTCTAGTGAGTTTAAAAAACGGTAAATTCCAGTTCCTGCAGATATTCCAGTTCTGCTCCGTGCTTGGAATTCCTCTCCACGTTCCCGCGAGGGCGCTGCAATCCGATACAATATCTTTCCATAACTCGTCAATGCTCCTGCGGGTTCTGTCATATACCCTTGCATTCCGTTCTTGCCAAATGTTATACACCACTGCTCCAAAGCCGCACTTGAACACGCTTGTTGCAAATCTATTTCCCTTGGCTTTGAGTAGTGCCGCTTCTTTGATTTCATTCCATTCGCTCGGGAAACTGATCAGCTCCAGGCTTTTATAGAATCTGTCCCAAAGCTCCGAAGCAATACAACAGCTCCCGAATAGGTGATCTATGGTTTCTTCATTTCCTATGCATAGAAGACAGCTCGCGTCCAGGATGCTCATATACTTACTGATACGATCACGTGTGTTGAGTCTTTCCCAGAAGGCGAGCCATAGGATGAACTGGTGTCGAGGGATAATCTTCGTTGACCATACAAGAGGAGCCCATTCTACTTTCTGCGCTTTTTCCCGGATTACCTCCCATATTTTCTTCAATACCAACTTCCCATTGTCCTCAGCTTTCCATTCATGAATATCCGGTCTGTCGTGTAGTTGTATGTTACTTATATGATCAAGTATCCTCTTTCCATCTGGAATTCTTCTCAAGAGCAAGTTCCAATTCCCGTATTTGATGTCTCTGATTTTCGCTTTTGCGCAGTCCCTTCTGATACGAGTATTTTGAAACTGCTCCTTGTCGATGATGGGCTGGTTTTCAAACCAAGGGTCGTGCCAGAATAGAGTGCCTTTCCCGTCCCCTAGTCGGATGTCATAAAGATCTGCAATATCGCTTCTTAGTTTAAGAATCTTTTTTAGAGACCAGCTCATACCTTCGTGAATTTTGCAGGTCCAGATGCTGGTTTCGTGTTTCATAAATCTCGTATGCACCCATTTGATCCATAGTGACTCCTGATTGCGCTCCAAAGCCCACAGATGCTTGAAGGTTAGAGCCTTGTTCCACTCGATACAGTTCTTTAAGTCGATGCCTCCCTCGTCCTTCGGTTTGCAGAGAGCGGTCCATTTGACTTTCTTTCCTCCTCTTCCACTATTTCCCCAGATAAAGTTTCTCATCAGTGTGTCGAGTTCCTTCATTACCTTCTTCGGAATGACCATTTGCTGCGCCCAATAGCCAACTATGCCCATAACCACGGTTTTGATAAGTTCGATCCTCCCTGCATAAGAAAGTTTTTTCGCTGCCCAGCCAGATATCGTGTTTTTTACCTTTTCAATCAGCGGCTTGCAGTGTGAGATCTCGATCTGTTTTGCAGTTAACGGAATTCCTAAGTACCTTATGGGAAATCTGCCTTCCTTGATGCCCATGATGTTGAAGATGTCCTGTTTTGTTTCGTCCTTCACGCCTCCATAAAATGCCACACTTTTGCTTTCATTAATAGTTAAACCTGTTACTTCAGAAAAGAACGTTAGTGCAGCCCTAATAGTTTTAATGGAATCAACGTCCGCGTGCGCTAGAATGAACAAATCGTCAGCAAAGCATAAATGTGTTACCTCCTCTACCTCACAGAATGGGTGAAAGATGTATGGACGATTCTTTCGGAACATCGCGAAGATGCTCTCAAAGATCGCCATGATAGCTACGAAAAGGTAAGAAGAGAGGGGGTCCCCTTGCCTTACCCCGTTTTCACCTTTGAAATAGCCTCTGTGGACTCCATTGACGCTAACAACAAAGCAGGATGATGAAACGCATTGCATAATCCAATCGATAAAAATTATAGGAAAAGCAGAAACAACCAGAAAGTCTCGAATGGCTTCCCATCTAACAGAGTCAAAAGCTTTCTTGATATCTATTTTGAAAGCCACTCTCAGGGATATTTTCTTTTTCCCGTAGCCTTTTAATAGGCTCTGCATGAGAAGAATATTATGAGAGATTGTCCTACCGGGGATGAATGCAGATTGATTAAGATTTATTATTTTTCCTATAACATTTTTAAAACGTTTAGAAATGATTTTGGAAATTATTTTATAAATCACATTGCAGCAGGAAATTGGTCTGAAATCTTGAACTTTCTCAGGTACCGCAGTTTTGGGGATCAAGGTTAGGACCACTGTATTCCATTGCTTTAACATCTTCCTGTTTTTGAAAAACTCCAGAACCCCATCAGTAACATCTTTACCCACAACCGACCAATTATCTTTGAAGAACTGTGCATTAAACCCATCAGGACCCGGACTTTTATTCCCATCAATACTAAACAGAGCTTCTTTAACCTCAACCTTCGTGATCACCCTTATCAACTCGCGACTATCTTCTGCAGAGATTTTCCTATCAATAATTTGATACAAGGTATTCAGGTGACTTTGATGCTGCTTTCTTGTACCCATAAGTTGCTTATAGAAATCAATAGCCAGATCTTGGACACCCTTTTGACCCTGAACATATTCACCATCATCATTCTTCAGCCTGTACACATTGTTTCTCATGTTTCTAGCCTTGCATTTTCTGTAGAAGAAAGCTGTGTTTTTGTCACCCAACGAAAGCCAGCTCTGTCTTGATTTCTGTCTAACAAAATTCTCTTCAAGCAGACTCAGCTTCCTGAAGTTTTCAAGCGCATATCTTTCTGTTTCATTGAGTTGTTCATCACTAGCATCCCTTAATAACTTTTTCTGAACCTCTTCCAGTTCTTCTCTAGCAGCCAGAACTCTATTGGAGATATTGCTGAACTTCTTCTTGTCAAAGCTTTGGAGATGATTCTTCAGGAGCTTAAGCTTCTCAGAAACCCTGTACATGTTGGAACCTCTGACATCTGTTGACCATACACTTTCGAGGATACCCTTGAATTTATCGTTATCCATCCAAAAATTGAAAAATTTAAAGGGCCTTTTGAACCTTTCTTCCTTTTCCCAGAACAATTTAATCGGGCAGTGATCAGATATACCCGGATTCAAAACATGAAGTTGACTTCTCGGAAATTGGTTAATCCAGTTCTCATTTACCAGACATCTGTCAATTCTACTTTTTCTAATTTGTTCATTCCCTCTCGTAGAAGACCAAGTGAAGAAGTTCCCAGAATTGGTAGGCTCGATACAACCCATATCTCTGATGCAGTCATTAAATTCAATCATATCCCGAGTAATTTCAGATTCTGGGCTACGATCAGATTCGTTTCTAGTTACGTTGTAATCACCGAGGACAGCCCAAGATTTATCAATACCGATCCAGTTTCTAAGACAATTCCAGAGGAGTCTTCTTTCCGTGCTTGAGTTGCTACCATAGATAATAGCAAGATTAAACACGATTCTTGTGATTCTGTCTTTGACCTCCACCAGGATTGCTTGATCATTCGAAAAAAGAGTCATCACCTCAACAACTTTGTTATCCCAAATAACCCAGATTCTGCCCGTTTTGTCATTTGAGTTATGAATGATTTCCCAGCTACTATCAATACACAGTTTGCTAACCTTCTCAACGTTCCGACTTTTGACTTTTGTCTCAAGAATACCCATAATAGTGATCTTCTGATTCTCAATGATCCTCCTAATTTCTTTACATTTTAGAGGGTCATTGAGTCCCCTTATGTTCCATGTCACTATATTCATGAATGAATATAAGTGTTGGGTTCCTGACTTTCCAGACTGTCCTGGACCTCTTCATCAGAGAAATCATAAGCATCACTTGCCTCACTATCCTCAATGGCTACAGTTTGATTACATGGAATACTATTGCCATTGAGTGAGGGTTGCCTCATGTAGATCTCATCTTCTCCCGTGATAGATTTAGTAGCTTCTGGATCCAGGATCTTTCTGCTTTGTCTTCGATTTTCATCTTGTTCTGCTTTAGTAGATTTTTTCTGACTTTGAACCTCTTCACTACTAGATTCATGTTTGTTATCGATTTTTATTCGCCCTACTTCAGAATTAAGGCTCACTGCCTTATTCAAGACCAAATTGTCTTCTTCTGCACTTGATCTTTTGATTTCACAAAACCCAAGATTTCCCAGTCCATTTTCAAGAGCTTCTTTATTACTTATTTCAAGATTCTCCTGTTCATCATCTCGAAAGGTGGCTCTGAGCCCAAGGGTCAGGTCATTTCGAATTTTGATGACATTGTTTTTTAGGTTCCTGCTTGCATTCCTAGAACTGTGAAGAGTAGACTCACGACCTATTGGAGTGCCTTCAGATCCAATTTTGCTTGTTTCATATGGGCCAAGTATTCCCCGTCCCATAGATCTTTGAATTTCAGAAACTTTGGAACTAGGACATGTAGTTACTTCAAGACCAGTTCTTTGATCAGTATTGGGATCGGTGGAGTTAGGACCAACAATAGTATCATCCACAATAATAGGACTTGTGCCAGTATTAGGACCAATATAGCCGGGATCAGCAATGGTTGCACACTTTTCATCAGGACCTGTAGTAGCAAGTCCGGTAGCTTGAGTAGTTTCATGATCAACAAGTCCAAGACCAGACTTAATATGGTCAATATGGCTAGGAACAGTAGCTTTATGAGAAGCTCTAGGACCGGTGTGTCTATGTCCAGCTTTATCAGGACCGATACCCTGACCAGGACTGACATTTTGAATAGGACCTATTCTTGAGAAAACAGAATCCCTAGGACCGGTGCCCTGAACATGACCAATATGATCAACGTTAGTATGGCCAGCTTGTACCCTTACCCACTTCATTCTTTTTCCTATCTTCTTCCTTACCCTTATCTGTTCTTGCTTTTGGTTGCCCATCTTATCATCCTTAGTGCGTTCATTGCTGTTAAGTTCAGACCTGTTCACATTTCTCTCAGCCTGAGCCTGGTTAGAGTCATTGATATCGCTTACTTGAGTGTTGTTATTGGCCTTCGATTTTAGATTATTATTGACTGGACATTTATTCGTAGCGTGTGTGAAAGTGCTACACCATATACATCGATTTGGTTTCCATTCGTATTGTACTCCAATGTCAAATAAATTTCCCAGTCTATCTTTAAGTTCAAGCTTGATTGGAAGAGAGCTACTTGGATGGATTTCGACACTAACTCTGGCCACAGATGCACGCTCATAACCTTCCATTGCTGGGTCAAACATAAGTGGTTTGCCTATAATGCTTGAAATATAGGCCAGGCCCATCGGGTTGCACATGTGTGGTGGAACATTCTTGAGATTTACCCAGATTTGTTCAAGTTCAGGCGGTCTATGATTAGTATTAAGTTCTTCGCTCCACTTGTACAACTTGAATCTTTTTCCCCTGATAAAAGTATATTCGCTCTCTATGATCGACTTTATTTCGCTTCCATTCCTGAAGGATAGAAAGTAGAATCCGTGATCATTGATTGTGATCCTCTCTAGACCAGAGGATTCCCACTGACCCATCAACGTTCTTTTAACCTCAGCAAATGGTGCTTTCATGTTGCCCATAAAATGACCAACTATGACAAACTCCCATGCCTTGACACATTTTTCTTCAATTTCGGGTGGGAGCTCAAATCGGTGAGGATGATCAAGTGTAATTACCTTTGGGAATAAGGTGTCTATCTGGAATTTTCCCTTTTTTGGATCGCTCATGGCATTTCCATTCCACACCTTTCCTTCTTGCCAAGTTTTATTTGGGTTGCTCATGATAGTGTACACCTTTGTTTTATTACATTTCGAAATTTCCTTCATGGCGTCAACCGTCCACTTGATCACTTCATCATATTGGTCTTTGTTGAAGAGATTCCAATTCTTTAGATAGTGAGTTTTGAACTGAGCATTCAACTGATCATTTCTTTCTTGGGGCATCGTAATCTCTTGTTTATTAATTTGGAAAAATAGCTTCTTCATCTGGTTTCTCAGTCCTGCCAAATTTGCTATTTCGTTTTTCCTCATTGACCACGTTGGACCAGCAGTAAGATCCTTGTTATCATCCTGAGTATTTTCTTTGCCAGGAATTGCAGCAGTAGGAGGAGCTGAGGAGGTGACTGTTTCAGGGATGCTATCTTTCCTGACTTGTTTGTTCTTTTCGGCCCATCTAACCCTTATATTTCCCACAAAACCGTTGCCTTCAATTGTTCCGATCTTCTTTAGAATATCCCCTTTAGTGCTCTTCTCTTGTGTATCAGTTTTCCTCTTTTGAATACTATCAATTGGCATTTCAGGATCCAGATTAACGAGTGGAGAAAACGCACCTAGGTTCAATATCTCAGGGTTAGCCTCGGGTGTCACAGTTTCCTGGGGATTTACTTCAACATTCTTCTTAGAACTTGAGTTATTTGCCTTCATGTTTTTCCTTTCTTTGATTTTCGATTCATTCTTACCCTTCTTAGCTGTTTTAGAATTATTCGATCTAGTTTCTTGATCGATCTTTTCAATTTCAGCACTTGTTTTGGAAGAATTATGCCTCTTTGCTTTTGGTTTGATCTTTGTTGCCGATATCTTCTTCATGGATTTATGATATTCGAGGTCGCATATTATTGTTTCATCATAGTCAGTGCTATCGTCTGATTCCAAATCAACATCTATGCTTTGGTTCTTTTGATTCGACCGGTGGCTCATAGCTTTGTTAGTAGATTTATTATCTTGGCGATTAGGACCGGTAGAAGGTGGATATGTGATGTCAGGACCGACATTTAAAGAGATAGGACCGGCATTAGAAGAGTTAGGACTGACATTAGAGGATCTAGGACTGGCATTAGAAGAGCTAGGACCATCATTTGAAGAGCTATGACCGACGTTTGAAGAGCTAGGACCGGCATTTGAAGAGATATGACCAATGCCATGAGTAGTTTTAGTGTATCCAGGACCGGCGTGTTCAGGATCAATGACTTGAATATTCATGTTATCCACCCTTGTTAGACCCAACTTTTTTGCAACCAAATTATCTTTTTCAGACCCAGCCAAGCGAAAACCGTTGGCTAACCCCATATTAGACCCGGCCAAGCGAAAACCGTTGGCTAACCCCTCATCAGACCCGACCAAGCGAAAACCGTTGGCTAATTCTTCTAGTTTCATACATTCTTCACCTCTTATACCCTGACTTAAATTCTGACCCAACTTATTTGTAGCTTCCATGAGATCCATACCCAGACCCAGATTGTCATTCATGATGTCATCAATCAACGAATCAATATAATTTCCAGTCAAGCTTTCACCATTGGCTATACCAATCAAGTTCAGTTCATCATCCTTTATATCTGTATTATTAGGCTTTTCTAATTTAGCTGAATTTATTTCCATGAATAGCTCTAACTCAGATCCAATTTTTTCAGTGTTTCCAGATTCTGTTAGACTATGTCCTTTAATAGTTTCAGCTAGATGTGCAGGCTGTTTAGAAGATCCTGCAATTTTAGCCTCAGTTTCAGAATCCTGGGCGCATTTAGTGTCTTCTGTCCAACCTTTTTCAAGTCTAGTACATAGTTTGGATATCTGACTTTCCATTTGATCCTTAACAGGACAGGTAGACTTAGCATTCTGATCATTAATGGAACCCGAGACTTTTAGATTTGCAAGATTTCTCATTGTAGAACAAGACTCTGAAATTATATCATTCTTTGGACCTAATGGACTCTGAGCAGCTGATATCTCCAACCCTGTAGAGGCAATTTCAAAATGATCTATTTTGCCCAGTTTAGCATCCTCTTTAGTAGGACCGGTAAAATTTGTTTTCTGATATTTCTCTGCACCTGAATTACCCAAACTGTCATGTTTTCCTGCTTCTGAAACTGACCCCGACCTTGTAATATTCTTTGAACCTATTAATTCTCGATCAACAGTCTTATTCAGCTCTGTCATACTTACCTCAATAGGAACACCAGTACCAACTTCAGTAGGATCATTCAAAACAGACATAAATCTCAGCATAATGTTTTCACCCGATTCAGAAACAGACCCCAATTTTGAACTTTCAATAGGACCCAATAAACCTGTGCAATTTATGTCATTTTCCTGCATTATCTTAGAGTCTTTTTGACAGATTATCTCCAACATTGGGACTGAATTTTCAGCACAAGCGACCCGATTGTCATCAATTTTAACAAGACAAGATTTCAAATCCAATTTCCCAACAGAATGACCGGTCAGGTCTAGGGTACCAACCAGCGACTCTAACGGTCCATTCTGTGCAGCAAGTCCAGTAACAACAGAATTTTCTGGAATTAAAGTCCTATCATTTCTATATGCAGTACTGTCTTTTCCTATCAATTCAATCCTATCATTTCTATTATGAACATGCATATTGTTACAGTATAAATCCCCAATAGAACTATTCTCATGTAATTCATCAGCATGTGGAAAAGAACTCATACCAAAAGCGTTTTGCATATCATTGATTTGGAAACTACCGGCTACGCCTTGTGTAAAATTGTTTTAGCATATAACCGGTTTCGCTTCTTGAGATAAAGACCGAGTAGACAACTGTTGGATAGATACTACCAAATATATAACCGATATATAGGAACTACCGATTCTACTTATGATAAGACCAAAGTGAGGATACTACCGGTTTTGTTTCATTCATAGCACCGAACGGATAACCGGACATTCTACTGATTGAGCCATCTTTTATAAAACCGAGGATACTACCGGTTGGTCTACCAGTTGCACTTTCTTTATAAAACCAAAGATGCTACCGATTGGTCTACCAGTTATACTTCTTATAAATAACCGAACAGACAACCAGTCAAACTACCGGTTGCGCCGTTTTCAATAAAACCGAGGATACTAACGATTGGTCTATCGGTTGCGCTTTATTTATAAAACTGAAGATGCTACCGATCAGTCTACCGATAGGTCTACCGGTTCTGCTTCTTTATAAAAACCGAAGATGCTACCGATTAGTCTACCGATTGGTCTACCGGTTCTGCTTCTTTATATCGGTTTTGCTAATTTTTGCATCCGTCTTTAAGGAAAAACCGAACAGTTTTAATTTCCGGTTTTCTCCTGCACAAAATTAACTTGGTTAAGTTTTAGATAATTAATTTATAATAATTAATTATCTATTTTATCTAACAATTTCTCCCTTATTGATTATTTAATCTAAATATTCAAAATCTTGTAATCGTTGACCAGTTATATTAAGTTAATTTTCATTTATTTTTAACAATTTCTCCCTCTTTGATAATTTAGAATAAATTATCAAAGTCATTTGATTTATTGAAAACGGTGATCTGGTTTCTTGCAATTGGCACACTCGGTGGGACCCGAACCCACAATCCCTTGATTAGAAGTCAAATGCCTTATCCATTATGCACAACCTATTTATTCCCGTGCTCTTGGTTCAACTCGATTCATCGGGTGTGCCAATTGCAAGAAATCGGCGTGTGTATAAGCGTTCACCTTTGTGAGACCCCAGTCTCCTTTGCCGATCCCGATCCTAACAATTAGTATAAGGGTTTGTTTGATTTTGAGTTTATTTTAAATGTTTTATATTTTCTTGTCCAATTGGTTCTTATTTAAAGTTTTAATTCTAAAAAAAATATTATTATTTAATATAAGAATATTATTTTAGTCATAATTTCAATATTACAATGTTATTTAATATATAGATTGATATTTGAGTACCTTAATTTTTACTTAATTAATTTTTTTTTAGTTTGAAATAATTTAATATACTTAATTTGAAATTTAATTTGAACTTGATTTTTTAATTTAATTGATTTTTTAAATTTAAACAATTAAATATATTCAATTTAGAAAATTTTATTTTATTTATTAAGAATTAAATATTTTTGAAATTAATTTGTATAATATGTTTTATAAAAATTTAATATTTATATAATATATTTTCAAAAAATATGTGTATCTCAATTTTAATAATAATGATAATATTTAATAAGAACATAAATATCAATAATACAAGCAAAATGTACAAAACTATCTAGTTGAATTACTAAAAACTAATATTAGTATAAATTATCTTTTTATTATTGGTATATTAAATAATAATAACAAATAATTAATTAAAAGGATTAATTTTTAAAAAAATACGAATATATATATATATAGTTAAACTAAAAAATTATTTTTAAAGATATTTGTATTGAGTTAATTAGGAAATAATTAGACCTAAAAAATTTCTTATGAGTCTATGTTTTGTTATCATGATCTTAACTCAGTCGTAATATTGAGACATTATTAAATATTATTAAAATTTTAAATTTCATGAAAAATTATCTTAAAACATAAATTATATGTATTATAACATTCCATTATAGTTAAATATTGTCATTTTTAATTAAATAAATATAAATATATTTTTAAAATATAAATAATATAATAAATATAATATTAATATACATCTAGCCTTATTCCTCGTAACAAACCATCTTCATTAAGTTTGTTGGGAAAGAACATCTAGTTCCAATAACATATTGATTAGCTAGTCTTGAAACCAAATGCCATACTTTGTTTCTTTCAAAACTGATTTAGCTCCTCTTGCATTGCAAGGATCCAATCTAGATCAAGCAATGCTTCCTCAACCTTCTTAGGCTCAATCTGAGAGATAAAAGTAGAGTTCGCATACTCATCTAACAACTGATGTCTGGTCCTAAGAGGCGTAGAGGGGTTACCTATTATAAACTCAGGAGGATTATTTCTATTCCATTTGAAGTTTGGTCCCAAAATATTTTCTGACCGACCTGTTGGCTCAACAACTGACCGACCGACTGGCTCGTTAGTTTTAGGTTGAAATTAATCTACTTAAACATTCTCAGCCATCTGGTCAGACATAAAGTTTTGATTGACCTGGACTTCATCTTCGCTATTAGATTGGAGATCAATAACCTCCATTCTGTTTGACAAATTAATGGGTATGGTGGTGTTACTTTCGACATACTCATCAAATACAACATGGGACGATTTCTCAATAGTTAGAGTTTGCTTATTATACACTATATAAGCTTTACTAATTGAGGAATATCCTAACATAATACTAATATCGGATTTGGCATCAAAAGCAGTCAAATAATTATTGCCATTATTATGAATGTAACACTTACAAGAAAAGATCCTAAAATATAGAACATTACGAGTTTTCCACGGTAAACTTCAAAGGGAATTTTATTAAATCTCTTTTTAATCATTGACCGATTTTGAGTGTGACATGCTGTGTTGATGGCCTCTTCCCAAAACTTTTGAGATACTCCGTAGTCGGCTATCATTGATCTAGCCGCCTCCTTAAGGGTTCAGAGTCTCTCCTTTCAGCCAAGCCATTTTGCTTTAGAGTTCTGGCACTAGACAACTCGGGTCTAATACCAGACTCCTCAAGGTAAGAAGATAGAGTCCTATTAGTGAACTCAGTACCCCTATCACTTCTAATTTTATTTATGCTTACCGATTTTTCATTTTGCACTCTTTTAAGCATTTTAATCAAGTTACGAGTAGTTTGATCTTTAGAGGGTAGGAAAATAACCCAAGTAAACCTAAAGTAGTCATCAATAATTACTAATGTGTACCTCATGCCTCCTAAGCTAGTTACTTAGATTGTGTTGGGTCAAATTATTTTATTAAAACAATGATGAGAATAAGCGTATTCTATACCAACTTTATTTTGATGATATGTGAGTAAAACTTAATTATGAATCTGAGTTTGAAAGAAACTACGTCGTCTACTTGTTGTTGTGCAGGTGTATCAGACTATGCTGAATTAGACGTGGTCTAAGCAAGATAAATAGACGTGTTGCGTAGTTAGACGCTGTAGTCTAACTCCATTAGACCTAATAGTCTAATGTGTTACGTAGTTAGACATGACAGTCTAATAGATA
The DNA here is from genome assembly GCF_907164915.1 of Impatiens glandulifera. Classification (NCBI taxonomy): domain Eukaryota; kingdom Viridiplantae; phylum Streptophyta; class Magnoliopsida; order Ericales; family Balsaminaceae; genus Impatiens; species Impatiens glandulifera. The sequence goes on along the minus strand of NC_061863.1, from coordinate 42,371,735 downwards.
CGTAGTTAGACGTGGTAGTCTAACAGATACGTAGTTAGACGTTCCAGTCTAACAAATACGTAGTTAGATGTGTCAGTCTAACAGATACGTAGTTAGACATGCTAGTCTAACAGATACGTAGATTGACATGCTAGTCTAACAGATACGTAGTTAGACGTGATAGTCTAACAGATACGTATTTAGACGTGCTAGTCTAACAGATATGTAGTTAGATGTTCCAGTCTAACAGATACGTAGTTAGGCGTGCCATTCTAACAGATACGTAGTTAGACGTATCAGTCTAATAGATACATAGTTAGACGTGTCAGTCTAACAGATATGTAGTTAGACGTGTCAGTTTAACATATACGTAGTTAAATGTGTCAGTCTAACAGAAATGTAGTTATACGTTGCAGTCTAACTCCTTTAGACAAGTCTGAAGGGATACGTAGTTAGACGTTGGAGTCTAACTCCTTTAGACAAGTCTGAAGGGATGCGTAGTTAGACGTTGCAGTCTAACTCTATAAGACGTGGTAGTCTAATGAGATACGTAGTTAGACATTGCAATTTAACTCCTTTAGACAAGTCTGAAGGGATGCGTAGTTAGACGTTGTAGTCTTACTCCATTAGACGTGATAGTCTAATGGAAAACGTAGTTAGACGTTGACATCTAACTCCCTTAGACTTGAAAGTCTAATGGAGCACGTCTAGTGCCTCGCTTCAACAGTCATTTAAAGATAGCATACGTCTACCCACGATCAACCAGCTATATGCTACTCCTGCTCCCCTCATCTGTGCAGTCCAATACACCAGCTATTTTCATCAAATGAATGAACGCCATGTATGCGAATATTCTTCCCACTACTTGTCCAGTACATGACAATTCCAGAAGGATATCTAGCGCACTAACCGTTTTGTACGGCTACGATCCATTTGCTCAGAATGTGTTGTACTCTAGTACTATGGGTGACCTACCAATAGATGCTTGCCACGTGTTCAGCTAGAAGATTCAATATTTGGTGTCCCTCTAATACATATAGATGCTCAAGGACAACGGACGAATTACGGGTTACTGAATTAAACATTCTGATTAATCATTTACTCTTGCACTTACTGATTTTTATCATCTTCCAAGTTCAAGAGAGAAAAAATCAAATTATTGTCTAGTTAAGAGAATATTGTTGAGTACATTGTAAGTTGAATAGAGGTTGTTTTGTTCAACAGAGTGTTAGCTAGTTTAATAAACCGTATTTGATTCAAAGTATATAGTGAAATCCTTCTGGTTGTTGGAAGAAAGGTTGACGTAGGACAGTTTGCTCCGAACATCCATAAAAAACTTGTTGTGTTCTTTATCTTTTGTATTACATCCTTCATTGGTTCAAAGCTTCAAACCCAAACAAACAGTTCTGCACTTGAATCGTTTCAAGAGTTTGTGAAGGTTTGCGAAGAATAGGAAATGATATTAATCCTTCATAGGATTTCTATTAATCCTTCATAGGATTTCTATTAATCCGTTTATTCAAAGTTGTTAACAATAGTCAGACCCCGTCTCTATTGGTTGCACCGATCCTATCAAGTGGTATCAGAGCCCTATTTTCTATTCTCAATCCTCTAAAGAACCCATGTCATGTCTATCATCAACGATATCCCTCTACTTTCGAAAGAAAACTATGATTATTGGATGATGAGAAAGAAAGCGCACTTGGCAGCTCTTGATTGTGACATGTGGTGTGTCATCACTAGCGGTCCCATAAAGATTGTGAAGACAAGATGTGAATGTACAACTGAAGATAAGACGATGAATAACCTGGATAACGTTGCCAAAGACATTCTGTACAAGTCGATCAACATAAACATATTCAATAAGATCAAGTCTTTTTCCTCTACAAAAGAAATATGGGAGAAGTTGATCCAAATATACGGCTGTAAGAATCAAGTAAAAGAGAACCTAAAAGAGAAGAATGCTCTTGTTAGCATTCAAAGAAAATCCAAGTGGGCAGATAGCGATTCAGACGAATCATCTAGTTAAAGTGATAATGAAGCTATCACCTGCTTGATGGTTGATGACCAACCCAAGGTATTTGATTTCTCCTCAAAAGATTTTACAAGAGATGATCTAACTACTGCACTCAATGACATGGTTATTGAGTACAAAAAGTTATCAGACTCATTTGATGAAATGAAATCAAAATATGAGAACAATAACTCTCCTTTATCTACAGTCTGTGAACCAAATATTTTGAAAACAAGATGAATGAGCTCTCATCTGAGAATGAGGCGCTCAAAGAAAAGATTCAAATTCTTTCATCTGAAAATCTTCGTTTAACGTATATGGTCAGTTCATGGACGAAGTCTGGAGACGCTGTCAGACATCAAATGCATATGCTAGGGCCTGCCAGATGCAAATCCGGTTTAGGATATGGCAGTAATGACTCAGACAAGTCATATAAGAAGTTAGACCCAGTAACAGACAAGTTTAAGCTTATAAACTTTGTCAAAGGAAGTCTAACTAATAGTGGAACTGATCCAAGCTGTGAGGATCTAACCTTAAAAGGAACTTATTCATGTTCCTTTATTTATAAGCTATGTGAAACTTGGGAAAAAGACAGATAGGAAGTCTGGAAAACTAAAACCTGACAAAAAGTCAAGGAGTTTTAAACAAAAACAATCCTCTAAGGTTAAGAACCTAGCTGCTAGCAGGAAGACGCCTACTAAGCGTAAATCATACGCACTTATAACAACACAAGAAGGGAAATCCATCAGAATAACTTAAATTTGGATTCCCAAAGGACTGATTGATCGAGGACCCAAGTGAATGTGGGTACCAGAAAGATTGTAAATATGTGTTTGTGAAGGTACATCAGATTAGTTGCCTAGAGGAATCAGTTTGGCATTTGGACAGCGATTGCTCCCGACATATGACTGGAGATAGACGAATTCTGAATGAGATTGCAGTTTATTCAAGGCCTAAGATTACTTTTGGGGATAACCACAAGGGTAAGATCATGGGTAAGGGTAAGATTATCCATGGTAATCTAACCATCAACGACTTGTTACTTGTTGAAAACTTGTGGTATAACTTGATTAGTATTAGTCAATTATGTGATAATTGTTTTTCTGTTTATTTTCAAACTCATGCATGCCTAGTTAAGGATCAGCATTGTAACATTCTGCTGACCGAAAGTAGGGTACAAAACTCTTATAAAATGAATTGGAAAAATAAGATATCTAATCTCATATGTATGATTGCCAAAATTGATCAAAACTATCTATGGAATAAGAGATTAAACCATCTTAATTTTAAAACCATTAACAATATTTGCTCGCATAATTAGGTGTTTGGTTTACCTAAATTACAATTTTTAAAGGACAAGGTTTGTCCTGCTTACTAGTTAGGCAAGCGGAGAAAATCATCGTTCAAGAGTAAAGGGAACTCTCAGTCTAACTAGTGCTTAGAACTTTTACATATGAACCTTTTCGGTCCAATTCCTGTAAAGATCTTAGAAGGAATGAGATTTACCCTAATTATTATTGATGATTTTTCACGATTTACATGGGTAGTGTTTTTGCAATCTAAGGATCAGACGGTTGGAAACTTGATTAAGATCCTTATAAGAATTCAAAACCAAAAATCTTTAAGTATTGTTTCAATTAGAAGTGATCGGGGAACCGAGTTCACAAATAGTCGCCTAACTTCCTATCTCGAGGAGTCTTGTATTAGAATCGGGTTGTCTAGTGCTAGAACTCCACAACAAAACAGTATTGCTGAGAGAAGAGTTAGGACATTGAAAGAAGCAGCGAGATCTTTGCTTGCTGATTCAGGCATTCCTCGGAAGTTCTAGGCAGAAGCCATAAACATAGCTTGTTATACACAGATTCGATCAGTAATTAACAAATGATTTGACAAAACACCCTATGAACTATTTTATGGGAGAATTCCTACAATGTCTTACTTTAGAGTATTCGGGTATAAGTGTTTTTATCCATAACAATGGGAATGATTGATTATCTGATTGTTTTTAATGCTAAAGCAGATGCTGGAATCATATTTGGATATTCCTCAGTCAGTAAGGCTTTTAGAGTATACAATAATCGAACAGAAACTGTTGAGGAATCCCTGTATATTGTTTGTGATGAATCTGTTGAAAACAATCATATTGATCCCATCGATCTTACTAACAGATTAGAAGTAACAAGTCTTGAATCTGATAGTGAGTATGAAGCTCTTACCAAAAGGACTCTTTCGTCTAATCTAATGGCTAATCCAGTTGAGAATCAACTAGACGTCCAAATTCCCATTCAACAAGTTGTTGAAAGTTTAGACGTCGCGGGGCCATCTAATCAGACGACTAATCCTTTAGGACCCAACTTCAAATGGAACAGAAATCATCCACCTGAATTGATTATTGGTAATCCTAACTCTCCTCGTAGGACAAGACGTCAATTGTTGGATGAAATGGCTAACTTCGCATTTATTTCTCAAATTGAACCTATGAAAATCTGTGAAGCAGTGCTTTATCCAGATTGGATCAATGTTATGCAAGAGGAGTTAAACCAATTTGTGAGAAATAAAGTGTGGCATCTAACTCCAAGGACGACTGATCAATTGATCATTGGAACAAGATGGGTTTTTCGAAACAAGCTTAGAGAAGATGGATTAGTTGTAAGAAATAAAGCCCGGTTGGTTGCCCAAGGACACAGACAAGAGGAAGGAATTGACTTTAATGGGTCATTTGCCCTTGTAGTTAGACTTGAGGCAATCAAAATCTTCCTAGCTTATGCATCATTTAAAAATTTTAAAGTTTTTCAAATGAATGTGAAAAGTGAATTTTTAAATGGTACTTTAAATGAAGATGTTTATGTTGAACAACCTCCTAGTTTTCAAGATCATTCTTTGCCAAATCATGTTTTTAAACTTGACAAAGCTTTATATGGTTTGAAACAAGCTCCAAGAGCTTGGTATGACACTTTAACCAAATTTTTGTTTGATCATGATTTTGTCATTGGTTCAGTTGATAAAACCTTGTTTAGATTTGTTAAAGACTCTCATATTCTGCTTGTTCAAGTATATGTTGATGATATCATATTTGGGTCAACTAACCCCAAACTTTGTGAGAAATTTGCCAAGCTGATGTAGGAAAAATTTGAGATGAGTATGATGAGAGAGTTAACATTCTTCCTCGGTCTTTCAAGTTTGTCAGCTGGAAAAAGGAACGTTCATCAACCAAGAAAAATACACCAAGGAACTTCTAAAGAAATTCAGGATGGAGAGTTGCTCGGCTGCAGCCACTCCAATGAGTTCCTCCAGCAAGCTAGACAAAGATGAAGGTGGCCAGGGTGTAGACATCACTACCTACAGAGGTCTCATAGGCTCTTTGCTCTATCTTACTTCCAGTAGGACAGACATCCAATTTGATGTTGGTGTCTGTGGAAGATTCTAGGCTAATTCAAAACTATCTCACTTTATTGCTGCTAAGCGAAACTTGAAATATTTAAAGGGAACTCAAAATGTGGGACTTTGGTATCCGAAGGATTCTAGTTTCAATTTAACAAGTTTCTCAAATGCAGATTATGTAGGGTGCAAGATAGATAGGAAAAGCACAAGTGGAACTTGTTAGTTCCTTGGAGATTGTCTGATCTCATGGTTCAACAAGAAGAACACATACATTTCCACGTCTACAGCTGAAGCTGAATATCTTGCAGTAGAGAGTTGTTGTTTTTAGCTCTTGTGGGTTCAACAACAGCTGAGGGACTATGGAATTGACGCAGCAGAATCTCCAATTTTCTGCGACAATACAAGTGTAATTACAATCACCTATAATCCAGTTCTGCACTCTCGGACAATACACATCGAAATCAAACATCATTTCATCTGAGAGCATGTCAATCAGAAGCATATTCGCCTTGAATATGTCCCAACAAATCAACAAACGACGGACAACTTCACGAAGCCACTACCCGAGACTAAGTTTTCTCACTTTAGAAATATTTGAGGGCTTGTTGATCTTGTTTAATTAATTTGAAATGATTATGCAAAAATTGAGGGGGAATTTGGAGTGAAAATGTTACTAGACAGACTTGTGTAGACAGAAGTCTCCATCGGTCTAATAGATCAGTTGTCTAAAGAGTGTACCTAATTAGAGGTGCATTTGCTTAAACAGTCTGTGTTTCCAGGTTGGATAACTATCTTGGTTTAAAACCTATGCGGTTAAAGGTCGAAGTCTAATAGACGTTTAGACGTCTATAAGAAAAGAGTAGTTGGACGATCACGTCTAACCAAACATACGTATAACGCGTGGTGTTTAAGCATAATTAGACACCCGAAGTCTAATAAACTTTTGGATGTCTGTAAGACAAGCGTGATTAGATGTCGGGGTCTAATAGATGCTTATCCAACTCTGAAGCAGAGAATGTAGACAATAAGTCAAACGTCTAACTACGTGCATCATTAGATCGTTCATCTTTAGACGAGTGGGACAACTGTCTACTAGTACATGTGATGTCTATGTACTATTCCTGCCAAAAATTGAATAGTCATCTCTCCAATAACTTTAAGACATGTTTCTCTCAATATTAAAAGAATGACTAAAATTTTTATGATTACCCTTAAATGCTAATTTTTCTAAATGATGCATCTCTTGGAAATCGGTTTCTAAGTTTTTGACGGTTCATATAATCATTGCTTTTAGTTGTCATAAGTCAGCCTTTCTCTATAATAGAAACGATCATATTTTCTTCTCAAACATCTCCCCTATGAATCTTCGCTTCTCTCTCTAAGAAATCTTCGTGTGCCTCTTAGAATTCTATGAGTGATCCTCTCGTCTCTCTCTCGAAATGGGCTCTCTTATGCCATCCACCCTTCAAATAGATTATTGATTTTGTGTCCATGTTGGTGATTCTTGAAATGGTTGCCATGTTTGAATCCCTTAAATCCTCAGGACATGAAAATTTTCTCAAGGCTCATGTCATCATTCACGAAACTCCGGTTCGTGAATTCTTTACGAATGGAGGTTTATACAACAACAGGACTGTCGTATGATTTTTTTTAATGATATCGCTTGCTTCACTTAAGAATCCTTCGCTCGTTTCTTCGATCTTCTGATCGAGGGGCTATTTGAGTTCCCGACATCTTCAGAAGAAGTCCTGAATGAGATGGGGCTTTTCTTCTTTGACACTACTCGTGATGGAATTCTTGTTCATGTCAAATCTCACGGACTAAGGTCCGCCCTGAAAGTTGAGTTTTCCCTGCTCAACGATATCATTTCCAGGTCCCTTTTGGCCAAGGGATTTTCCAACTCATACACGAAGATGGTCTTCGAGATATTGATTTCTATCTCTAAGGGGACAATAATCAACTAGTTAAAAATAATTTTCAATAACTTGATGACAATGGTTGAAAGAAGGTCTCCTGGGTACGTTGCTCAGCTTAGCATGCTACTTCCTACACTCCTTTCAAGTGTTGGGGGACCTGGGATTCTCTTAAAGTCCTCCAGAGTGTTGAACTATCAGATAGTTCTTAACTACTATCTCCAAGCAAGAAGGCTTAAGCTCAAGAAAAGAAATTGGGAGATCCTTCTGGTCGAAAGTGATCAGTATGAATCCATCGCTCTCGATGATTTTAAAAAAGGGGAAAGTAAAAGTAGTGGCCTTAGGCCTAAGGGGAACTAAGTGTAGAAAGGAATAAGAAAAAGACCCAACCTTTTTGTTTTTGGGAAATTTTCGTTTATGTTATTCATCTCCTCCAGATTTTTGAAAGTATGAATATATGATCTTGTGTTCGGTATTGCTTTTCTGCTCATCAATTTTGTTTACTTGTTTTAATCTTTTAACTAAGTTTTTTTTTGGAAAAACGACTTAACGTCATTTCATTAAAAATTCCCAAAAACGGAAAAAAAAACTACGAGTTTAAAAGATCATTCTAGATAGGCCTAGAATAATTTTAAAGTCATAACATTCTAAATAAAAGCTAAAAATCTAAAAACGTAAATGAATTATTTGTTTACAATTATTTCAATTCTAGTGAGTTTAAAAAACGGTAAACTCCAGTTCCTACAGATATTCAGTTCTGCTCCGTTCTTGTAATTTCTCTCCACGTTCTCGCGAGGGCGCTGCAATGTGATACAATATCTTTCCATAACTCGTCAACGCTCCTGCGGGTTCTGCCATATACCCTTGCATTCCGTTCTTGCCAAATGTTATACACCACTGCTCCAAAGCCGCACTTGAACACGCTTGTTGCAAATCTATTTCCCTTGGCTTTGAGTAGTGCTGCTTCTTTGATTTCAATCAATTCGCTCGGGAAACTAATCAGCTCCAGGCTTTTATAGAATCTGTCCTAAAGCTCCGAAGAAATACAACAGCTCCCAAATAGGTGATCTATGGTTTCTTTATTTCCTATGCATAGAAGACAGCTCGCGTTCGCAATGCTTATATACTTGCTGATATGATCACGAGTGCAGAGTCTTTCCCAGAAGGCGAGCCATAGGATGAACTGGTGTCGAGGGATAATCTTCGTTGACCATACAAGAAGAGCCCATTCTACTTTTTGCGCTTTTTCCCGGATTACCTCCCATATTTTCTGTTAAGATCGGGGTCGCCCTTGGAGTACCGGGGTTCTGGTTTTTAAGGGTAACCGCTTACAACGCAACACACACACTGGTTGGTGATAGTCCGGTTAAAGACTAAAACCGTTTGTTAACACCACGCAAGCTATCACAGACTCTTGAACCGGGTTCAAGGGCGGAAATGTCTATTTCAGCTTGAAGCAACACACACGATTTTGATGATGTTTATAAGGAGTCGGTTGAGGAGGATAGATAGACCGGTTTTGGTTAAGGATTATGTTTCGGTTTGGTTTGAAATGAGTGATGGTTTGGTTTAGGGTAAGTGAGCCTGAAATAAAGGAAATGACACAAGACAAGATTTTTTTATGGATGTTCGGAGAAAACTCTCCCACGTCACCCCTTCTTCTCAAATTATGAGAAGGATCTCCACTAATTTGAATGTTACAACACTCACACAATGCCGAACGAGCCTTAATCGCTACTCGTCGGTTACACCACTCACTATGATGTAATACAATAACTTTTTACGCTTGGTAACATACATACACAATACACAAACACTTTTGGAATTTCAATTACTTATGCGTAAGTTTTTTTCGTTTTCTATTTCTTCTCTCTTGAATGAGCTTTTTCGTAATGATCTCACGCGTATTTACGTGTTCGCGCGAGAGAGGGATTTTTTTGAAATGATCCAGCTTTTTTTATAGTGAAAAGATGACAACGGTCATCTTTTCTCTCTCCAGAAGATTGTTCATTGGAAACCGAACCGATTGACACATGGCAGACATGAATAAGCCGGTTTGGACATATGACAGACATGCATAAGCCGATCGTTTTTCTCTCTTACATATTCCCAAGGAATAGCCCCATGTCTGGTTTCTTCTTTTACATATTCCCAAGGAATATATTTTGTTTGTCTTAACACGTTATCTTCAAGATATTCATTTCTTTTGAATAATTCGCCCGTTTTAACTCAACCGGACTGTTCCGGATTTCTGCACAAAGGTTGAACTTGTCCGGATTTCATCTCAAACCTGAGAATGCTGAAGGTATTCATTAGTCGGAGCTGAGGGTAATTAATGACTGGAACGTATTTATGACTAGAGCGGCTCATTTAATAACCGGAGCGGCTGCATTTAATCAACCAGAACTTTTAATAAACCTGAACTCATTTATGACTGGCCATGCTTCATTAAGTGCTGGTTGACCAGAGCCTTCTTTCATTAAATGCATGTTTGACCGATCTCCTAACGGAGTTGGTTGATTGAACTCCGGTTGACTGAACCGGTTTGACCGGAGCCTTTTACTTCAAACCGAACGGTATATATATTTCCAACCGAACGCTCAGTTTCCCTGAAGTAGCAAAAGTTTAAATATTATTTGCAGCCAGTGAGATTTGATCCCTGATCACCTGTGTGACAGGCAGTAGTATTTACCACTACACTACAACAACTTCTTGTTATATTTAAACCAATTAATATACTTAATATGACTTAGCGGTTTAATATATTTATTTGAACTTAATTTATCTATTCATTAAACTTTTCATAAGTTCTAACAATTATTTTCTAACAATTTCTCCCTTTTTGATTATTTAGAATAAATATTCAAAAATTGTAATGTGTGACCGGTTTTAAATTAATCTACTTAATTTTTCTAACAATTTCTCCCTTTTTGATTATTTAGAATAAATATTCAAAACTTGTAATTGTTGGCCGGTTTTTAAAAATCTTATATTTGTTTGGCCGGTTTTTAAAGAGCTTATATTTGTTTGGCCGTTTTTAAAGAGCTTATATTTGTTTGGCCGGTTTTAAAGAGCTTATATTTGTTTGGCCAATTTTTGAGAAAACGGTTTGGTTTAAGGAGAACCTTATTTTTCTAACAATTTTTCGTCAAATTTTGTAATCTAACAACCCTAAAATATTTCTAAGGGAAGAGAACTTAGACTCGAGAAGTGGCTTTGTGAGGATGTTAGCCACTTCATGATTCTTCCCTTCATGTGATGTGTTCGTCAGCAACCGGCTGTCCGGATGCAATGTTGTCTCTCCCAAGGTTCTATCTTGATTTACCTGCATTCATAGACAATAGAGAATCTGGTCCCCATTTTTTTGGGTCCGTGGCTTATTAGTCCCTTGAGAATCCAGACTTTAATAAGTCGGATAACTTTCCCGGTTATGGTTCTAATTATTTTTCCGGTGCTTGGCTTGACATCTTTCTGTTCTCCTAAGAGTGCCTTATTTTGTGGTGACTTTTGATTAATTCTATGTGGTCGTAGATCGGTTTGTTTACCTACTGGCCGATTGACTTTCCTTCTTTCAGGATGAAGTCATTTTTCCGAGTCAGTTGGACTTACATATTTTATTTCTTTTTCCGGTTTTGAGTCACGTTGTGCCTCATTGTCAGTTGAAAAACTTTTGACAAATCTTATAAAAGGAATATTGTCTTTGTGAGTTTCATCCCGTTGGAATGATTGTGAGTGGCGGATTTGTTATAACCAAGACCAAATATACATTTGGGATGTCTTTGTTAATTAGACATCTGGCTTACCGCTTCAGTAGATCTCTTCCAAGAAGCCGTGACATATTTGATTCTCTCATTTTCTTCGGTTAACGATTGGACTGTCTCCTTGAGCTTCTCATTCTCTAAGGATAGTCCAACCGGTTCGTAAGTCTCGGTTCCGCTTGGCTCACCAGCGGTACCACTTGACTCTCCGTTTTCGTAGTTTGACCAAGTCGGTATAAGAGAAGACAAGTTTTTGAACTCAGCGACCATGTCATTGAGTGCAATAACTAAGTCTTCTTTAGTAAATTTTTCAGAAGAAAAATCAAATACCTCAGATTCTTTCTCAGCGTGAAACATGCATCAACTTTATCATCACTATCGTTGGACGATGAGTCGTCCGAATCGCTATCGTCCCATGTTCTTTTGCTTTCAGTAGCTATCAGAGCCTTCTCCTCTTTCCGGTTCTCCTTTAATTGGCTGCTGCCCTCACACAGTTGGATCAACTTCTCCCAAATTTCTTTAGCAGAGGAGGACATCTTGATCTTACTAAACATGTTTTTGTCCAGTGACTTGAACAAGATGTTTTTGGCAACATTATCCAGGTTATTCATCTTCTTATCATCAGTCGTTCATTTGCATCTTGCCTTATTAATCTTTATCGGGCCATCAGTAATAACATACCACATGTCGTCGTCTTGAGAGGCCAAATGCACCTCCATGCGTATCTTCCAATCGATATATTTTTCGATGCAGAACATGGGGGGCTCGTTGATGAAATACATGATTATATTCGGTTGCTTGACTGTTAAGAACCTCGCTCTAATACAACTTGTTAGGATCGGGGTCGCCCTTGGAGTACCGGGGTTCCGGTTTTTAAGGGTAACCGCTTACAACACAACACACACACTGGTTGGTGATAGTCTGGTTAGAGACTAAAACCGTTTCTTAACACCACGCAAGCTGTCACAGACTCTTGAACCGGGTTCAAGGGCGGAAATGTCTATTTCAGCTTGAAGCAACACACACGATTTGGATGATGTTTATAAGGAGTCGGTTGAAGAGGATAGATAGAACGGTTTTGGTTAAGGCTTATGTTTCGGTTTGGTTTGAAATGAGTGATGGTTTGATTTAGGGTAAGTGAGCCGAAAATAAATAAAATGACACAAGACAAGATTTTTTATGGATGTTCAGAGCAAACCCTCCTACGTCACCCATTCTTCTCAAATTATGAGAAGGATCTCCACTAATTTGAATGTTACAACACTCATACAATGTCGAACGAGCCTTAATCTCTACTCGTCGGTTACACCACTCATTATGATGTAATACAATAACTTTTTACGCTTGGTAAAATACACACACAATACACAAACACTTTCGGAATTTCAATCACTTATGCGTAAGATCTTTCGTTTTCAGTTTCTTCTCTCTTGAATGAGCTTTTTCGTAATGATCTCACGCGTATTTACATGTTCGCGCGAGAGAGGGATTTTCTTGAAATGATACCACTTGTTAGGATCGGGGTCGCCCTTGGAGTACCGGGGTTCCGGTTTTTAAGGGTAACCGCTTACAACACAACACACACACTGGTTGGTGATAGTCTGGTTAGAGACTAAAACCGTTTCTTAACACCACGCAAGCTGTCACAGACTCTTGAACCGGGTTCAAGGGCGGAAATGTCTATTTCAGCTTGAAGCAACACACACGATTTGGATGATGTTTATAAGGAGTCGGTTGAAGAGGATAGATAGAACGGTTTTGGTTAAGGCTTATGTTTCGGTTTGGTTTGAAATGAGTGATGGTTCGATTTAGGGTAAGTGAGCCGAAAATAAATAAAATGACACAAGACAAGATTTTTTATGGATGTTCAGAGCAAACCCTCCTACGTCACCCATTCTTCTCAAATTATGAGAAGGATCTCCACTAATTTGAATGTTACAACACTCATACAATGTCGAACGAGCCTTAATCTCTACTCGTCGGTTACACCACTCACTATGATGTAATACAATAACTTTTTACGCTTGGTAAAATACACACACAATACACAAACACTTTCGGAATTTCAATCACTTATGCGTAAGATCTTTCGTTTTCAGTTTCTTCTCTCTTGAATGAGCTTTTTCGTAATGATCTCACGCGTATTTACATGTTCGCGAGAGAGAGGGATTTTCTTGAAATGATACCACTTGTAAGGTTCGGGGTCGCCCTTGGGGTACCGGGGTTCTGGTTTTTAAGGGTAACCTCTTACAATGCAACACACACTGGTTGTTGATAGTCTGGTTAGAGACTAAAACCGTTTCTTAACACCACGCAAGCTGTCACAGATTCTTGAACCGGGTTCAAGGGCGGAAATGTCTATTTCAGCTTGAAGCAACACACACGATTTAGATGATGTTTATAAGGAGTTGGTTGAGGAGGATAGATACACCAGTTTTGGTTAATGATTATGTTTCGGTTTGGTTTGAAATGAGTGATGGTTCGGTTTAGGGTAAGTGAGACGGAAATAAAGGAAATGACACAAGACAAGATTTTTTATGGATGTTCGTAGCAAACCCTCCTACGTCACCCCTTCTTCTCAAATTATGAGAAGGATCTCCACTAATTTGAATATTACAACACTCACAGAATATTCGTCGGTTACACCACTCACTATGATGTAATACAATAACTTTTTACGCTTGGTAAAATACACACACAACACACAAACAGTTTCGGAATTTCAATCACTTATGCGTAAGATCTTTCGTTTTCTGTTTCTTCTCTCTTGAATGAGCTTTTTCGTAATGATCTCACGCGTATTTACGTGTTCACGCGAGAGAGGGATTTTCTTGAAATGATCCAGCTTCCTTTTATAGTGAAAAGATGACAACGGTCATCTTTTCTCTCTCCAGAAGATTGGTCACTGAAAATCGTACCGGTTGACGCATGACAGACATGCATAAACTAGTTTGGACACATGGCAAACATGCATAAGCCGGTTTGCATTTTGGACACATGGCAGACATGCATTTAGCCGACCGTTTTTCTCTCTTACATATTCCCAAGGAATATTGTAATAATTATCCTGCCCCATACTTGGTTTCTTCTCTTACATATTCCCAAGGAATTTTGTAATAATTATCTTGCCCCATGCTTGGTCTCTTCTCTTACATATTCCCAAGGAATATTTTGTTTGTCTTAACACGTTATCTTTAAGATATTCATATTTTTTGAATAAATTGTCCGTTGCAACTCAACCGGTCTTGAACTTGAACCGTTCCAGATTTCTGCACAAAGTTTGAACTTGTCCGAATTTCATCTCAAACCTAAGAATGCTGAAGGTATTTATTATCCCGAGCTGAGGGCAATTAATGACTAGAATTTATTTATGACTGGAGCGGCTCATTTAATAACCGGAGCATTTATGACTGGAGCGGCTGCATTTAATCAACCGGAACATTTAATAAACTTGAACTTATTTATGACCGGCCATGCTTCATTAAGTGCCAGTTGACCGATCCGGTTTGACCGGAGCCTGACCAGAGCCTTCTTTCATTAAATACTTGTTTGACCGATCTCCTAACTGAGCCAGTTGACCGATCTTCGGTTGACCGAACTGTTTGACTGAACTCCGGTTGACCGAACCGGTTAACTAAACTCTGGTTCACCGAGCTTCTTGACCGAACCGGTTGACTTAGCTTTTACTTCAAACCGAACGGATTTTGCTCAGTTTCCCTGAAATAGCAAAACTTTAAATATTATTTGCAGTCGGTGAAATTTAATCTCTAGTCACTTGTGTGACAGGCAAGAGTGTTTACCACTAAGCTACAACAACTTCTTGTTTTATTTAAACCAATTAATATACTTGATATGACTTAGCGGTTTAACATATTTATTTGAACTTAATTTATCTATTCATTAAACTTTTCATAAGTTCTAACAATTATTTTCTAAACATTTCTTTAATACCAGCTTTCCATTCATGAATATCCGGTCTGTCGTGTAGTTGTATGTTACTTATATGATCAAGTATCCTCTTTCCTTCTGGAATTCTTCTCAAGAGAAAGTTTCAATTCCTATCTTTGATGTCTCTGATTTTCGCTTTTGCACAGTTCCTTCTGATACGGGTATTTTGAAACCCCTCCTTGTCGATGATGGGCTGGTTTTCGAACGAGGGGTCGTGCTAGAATAGAGTGTCTTTCCCGTCCCCTAGTCGGATGTCATAAAGATCTGCATTATCGCTTCTTAGTTTAAGAATTTTTTTCAAAGACCAGCTCATTCCTTCGTGAATTTTGTAGGTCCGGATGATGGTTTCGTGTTTCATAAACCTCGTATGCAACCATTTGATCCATAATGACTCTTGATTGCGCTCCAAAGCCCACAGATGATTGAAGGTTAGAGCATTGTTCCACTCGATCCAGTTCTTCAAGTCGATGCCTCCCTCGTCCTTCGGTTTGCAGAGAGCATTCCATTTGACTTTCTTTCCTCCTCTTCCACTACTACCATAGATAAAGTTTCTCATCAGCGTGTTGAGTTCCTTCATTACCTTCTTCGGAATGACCATTTGCTGCGCCCAGTAGCCAACTATGCCCATAACCACAGTTTTGATAAGTTCGATCCTCCCTACATAAGAAAGTTTTTTCGTTGCCCAGCCAGATATCGTATTTTTTACCTTTTCAATCAACGGCTTGCAGTGTGAGATCTCGATCTGCTTCGCAGTTAACGGAATTCCTATGTACCTTATGGGAAAGCTGCCTTCCTTGATGCCCATGATGTTGAATATGTCCTACATTGTTTCCTACTTCACGCCTCCTTAAAATGCCACACTTTTGCTTTCATTCATAGTTAAACCTATTACCTCAGAAAAAAACGTCAGTGCAACCCTAATAGTTTTAATGGAATCAACGTCTCCGTGCGCTAGAATGAACAAATCGTTCGCAAAGCATAAATGTGTTACTTCCTCTACCTCACAGAATGGGTGAAGGATGTATAGAATATTCTTTTGGAACATCGCGAAGATGCTCTCAAAGATTGCCATGATAGCTATGAAAAGGTAAGAAGAGAGGGGGTCTCCTTACCTTACCCCATTTTCACCCTTGAAATAGCCTCCGAGGACTCCATTAGTGCTAACAACAAAGCAGGATGATGAAACGCATTGTATAATCCAATCGATTAAAATCATAGGAAAAACATAAACAACCAGAAAGTCTCGAATGACTTCCCATCTATCAAAGTCGAAAGCTTTCTTGATATCTATTTTGAAAGTCACTCTCGGGGATATTTTCTTTTTCCCATAGCCTTTTAATAGGCTCTCTGCATGAGAAGAATATTATGAGAGATTGTCCTACCGGGGATGAATGCAGATTGATTAAGATTTATTATTTTTCCTATTACATTTTAAAATGTTTAGAAATGATATTTGAAATTATTTTATAAATCACATTACAGCAGGAAATTGGTCTGAAATCTTGTTCTTTCTCAAGTACCGCAGTTTTTGGGATCAAGGTTAGAACCGCTGTATTCTATTGCTTTAACATCTTCCTGTTTTTGAAAAACTCCAGAACCCCATCAGTAACATCTTTACCCACAACCGACCAATTGTCTTTGAAGAACTGTGCATTAAACCCATTAGGACCCGGACTTTTATTCCCATCAATACTAAACAGAGCTTCTTTAACCTCAACCTTCGTGACCACCCTTATCAACTCGCGACTATCTTCTACAGATATTTTCCTATCAATAATCTGATACAAGGTATTCAGATGACTTTGATTCTGCTTTCTTATACCGATAAGCTGCTTATAGAAATCGATAGCCAAATCTTGTACACCCTTTTGACCTTGAACATATTCACCATCATCATTCTTCAGCCTGTACACATTTATTCTCATGTTTCTAGCCTTGATTTTCTGTAGACGAAAGCTGTGTTTTTGTCACCCAACGAGAGCCAGCTCTGTCTTGATTTTTGTCTAACAAAATTCTCTTCAAGCAGACTCAGCATCCTGAAGTTTTCAAGCGCTTACCTTTCTGTTTCATTGAGTTGTTCATCACTATCATCCCTTAATAACTTTTTCTGAACCTCTTCTAATTCTTCTCTAGCAGCTAGAACTCTATTGGAGATATTGCTGAACTTCTTCTTGTTAAAGCTTTGGAGATGATTCTTCAAGAGCTTAAGCTTCTCAGAAACCATGTATATGTTGGAACCTCTAACATCTGTAGACCATACGCTTTCGAGAATACCCTTGAATTTATCATTATCCATCCAGAAATTAAAAATTTTAAAGGGCATTTTGAACCTTTCTTCCTTTTCCCAGAATAATTTAATAGGACAGTGATTAGATATACCCGGATTCAGAACATGAAGTTGACTTTTAGGAAATTGGTTAATCTAGTTCGCATTTACCAGACATCTGTCAATTCTACTTTTAACTAAGTTTTAACATCATCAAAAAGGGGAAATTATTGGGTCAAATTATTTTAATTAAAACAATTATGAGAATAAGCGTATTCTATGCCAACGTTATTTTGATGATGTGTGAGTAAAACTTAATTATGATTAAATTTGTGTTATGAAGGAAACTAAGTCGTCTAATTGTTTTTGTACAGGTGCATCAGACTATGTTGAAGTAGATGTGGTGTAAGCAAGCTAAATAGACGTGTTGCATAGTTAGACGCTACAATCTAACTCCATTAGACTTAATAGTCTAATGTGTTACGTAGTTAGACGTGTCAATCTAACAGATACGTAGTTAGACGTGCCAGTCTAATAGATACGTAGTTAGACGGGCCAGTCTAACAGATACGTAGTTAGACGTGTAAGTCTAACAGATACGTAGTTAGACGTGTCAGTCTAACAGATACGTAGTTAGACGAGCTAGTCTAACAGGTACGTAGTTAGACAGGTCAGTCTACCAAATACGTAGTTAGTCATGCTAGTCTAATAGGTACGTGGTTAGACATGCTAGTCTAATATATATGTAGTTAGACGTGTCAGTCTTACAGATACGTAGTTACATGTGTCAGTCTAATAGATACGTTGTTAGACGTGCCAGTCTAACAGATACGTAGTTAGACGTGCCAGTCTAACAGATACGTAGTTAGACGTGCCAATCTAACAGATATGTAGTTAGACGTGTTTGTCAAACAAAAACAAAGTTAGACGTTGTAGTGTAACCCTTCAGACAAGTCTGAAAACATGCGTAGTTAGACGTTGCAATCTAACTCCTTTAGACAAGTCTAAAGGGATGCATAGTTAGATATTGCAGTTTAAGGAGTTAAACGTGGTAGTCTAATGGGAAACGTAGTTAGACGTTGCAGTCTAACTCCTTTAGCCAAGTCTAAAGGGATGCGTAGTTAGACGTTGCAGTCTAATTCCATTAGACGTGATAGTCTAATGGAAACGTAGTTAGACGTTGACGTCTAACTCCCTTAGACTTGGTCGTCTAATAGAGCACGTCTAATGCCTCACATCAGTAGCTGTTTAAAGTTAGCATATGTCTACCCACGATTAACTAGCTATATGCTACTCCTACTCCACTCATCCGTGTAGTCTAGTACACCAGCTATTTGCATCAAATGAATACGTATGTGAATATTCTTCCCACTACTTGTCTAGTACAGGATTATTCCAGAAGGATATCTGACGCACTAACCATTATGTACGGCCACAATCCATTTGCTTAGAGTCTACTGTACTCTAGTACTATGGGCGGCCTTCCAATGGATACTTGTCACGTGTCCATTTAGAAGATTCGACCGTTGGTGTCCCTCTACTACATATAGATGCTCATGGACAACGGACGAATCACGGGTTACTAAATTAAACATTCTGATCAATCATTTACTCTTGCACTTACTGATTTTTATCATCTTTCAAGTTCTAAAGAGAAAGAATCAAGTTACTATCTAGCTGAGAGAATATTATTGAGTACATTGTAAGTTGAATTAAAATTATTTATAAACATAATAATATTTACAACTCAATATATATAACAAAAGGGAAATAGAAACAACCTTTCTACATATGTAATCACATATTGGTGTATATGTGATGTTCAAAATTAAAGACTCTCTAGTCCTCCTATCGTAAGAGATTTTCTAGTGATCTAAAATCAATATAAAAATATTATATTTTCTATGTGTTAGCGAGTTTAGTAAACTGTATTTGATTCAAAGTATATAGTGAAATCCTTTCGGTTGTTGGAAGAAGGGTTGACGTAAGAGAGTTTTCTCTGAACATTTATAAACAACTTGTTGTGTTCTTTACCTTCTGTCTTTCATCCTTCATTGGTTCAAAGTTTCAAACCCAAAAAACCAGTTCTGCACTTGAATCGTTTCAAGAGTTTGTGAAGGTTTGCGAAGAATAGAAAGTTATATTAATCCCTCACAAGATTTCTATCAATCCGTTTATCCGAAGTTACTAACAATAGTCAGACCCCCGCCTCTATTGGTTGCACCGATCTTATCAAATTGGACTGAAGAGGTCCATATGCAAAAACACTAATCATCTTTCAAATTGAATCTTACATTTACTTTTAAAAGTTAATTTGATATGTTTGCCCATTTGGAAAGTAGAACAAACTTTATCTTTAGAAAATTTTAATTTTGAAATACCTACACTTAATTCCTTAGAACATATGGTGTTAATAGTCATAAAATTTAGGTGGTTAATTCTCTTATGCCAACGCCAGTTTTGGTCATTCTTAGTTATCATGCAAATGGGATTAGATGATTTGTTTTTGCAGTTAACTTTATAAATGTTACTTGTCCTATGTCCTGTCAACAGAGTACTTTTCTGTTTATCTTTGACTATGAATGCTTGCTTATGGAATTCTACTAGATATCATATATCACACATTTGAATTATACTAAGAAAATTATAGCACAAATTTTTAACAAATATCACGTTGTTTATGGTGAGGTTTCCATGGACAAACTTACCCTTATCCACGGTCTTACCTTTGGAGTTATCACCAAATGTGATTCTTGATCCAGATTCCTTTACAACATTGATTAGGAGCTTGCTATTTCCGGTCATATGCCTTGAGCATCCACTGTCCAAGTATCATTCTGAATCTTCCAAACAAATATCTTGTTTAACCTGCGAATAAAACTATTTACAGCCTTTGGTACCCACATTTAATTGGGTCTACAGTTAATTAGTCCTTTGGAGATCCATACTTGTGTTATTTTGATGGATCTCCCAGTATTTGTATTAATAATTTTACTTGCATTAGGCTTGACATCTCTCTGTCTTCCATTAGATGAGTCGTAAGGTTTTGATAATGAACTTTGATTAGACCTCCTCAACCGCTTGTCATGTTTACGTCCAGTCGACCGACTGTCTTTCCTTCTCTCAGGATTAAGCCACCGTGACTTGTCAGTTCGCTCCAAATATTTTTGCTCCTTTTTAGTTATTGACTCATCTGCATTGTGAGTCGCTTGAGTGTTATTTGAAACATCTTTGACAAAACTTTTAGAAGGAAGTTTGCCGTTTGTGGGTTTCAATTCTTGCATGACTTGTCTGGGTTGTTATGTCATAGCCTAGACCAAATTTGCGAAGTCCATGTAGCTATCACATAGCTGGTTGTCTCGTTTTCTTAGGTTAACAGTTGAACTGTCATATTGAGCTTCTCATTCTTAGAGGATAGTTCATTTATTTTACTAGTTATGTTGACGAGATCAGATAATTTCTTGTACTCAATGATCATGTCATTGATAGTAGTAATCAAGTCTTCTCGAGTGAACTCTTCAGAGGAAAAGTCAAATACCTCTTCATCGTTAGCCATGAAGCACTTGATGTCTTCATCAACACTATCACTTGAGGAACTGAAGTCCGAATCATTTTTGGCCCAATTGCTTCTTCTTTCCACTTCCATCATCGCTTTCTGATCCTTCTTATGCTTGGATGATTTATGATCCTCCTTATGTTTCTGATTAGTTGGCTTCCGACATTCCAACTTGTAGTGACCTAAAGTGTCACAATTAAAACAACGGATGTTATCCTTATAATCATTAAAGTTATTGTTGTTATTAGAAGAAGGGTTGAATTGATTATTCCTCATAAATTTGCCAAATTTCTTGACAAGTTGTGCCATCGCATCTTCGCTGATTTTCTCAGCCGACTTGATGGATGAGGGAACTACTGGATCCACACAGGACACCAACACCTTAGTCACAATCGAAGATGATGGCTTGTCTTCATTCCTTGAGTTCATCTCAAATTCATGGGCTTTCAGATCGGCAAACATGTTGTGCAACTCCATTTTGTGGATATTTCTGGACTCCCATTACCGTAGACTTAATGTCCCAAGGACTAGGAAGAGCCTTCAACGCCTTGACGATGATTTCTTTGTTGCCATAAACCTTTCCCAAAGTGGAAAGTTCAATGAAAATGTTGGTGAACTATGTTGCCATAAACTATGTTGAACGCTTCTATACTCCAATTTTCTATTAACTCTATACAAGTTAATATATGTTTCTATTCTTCACAAGTCTTCACAAACTCTTGAACGGAGTCAAGTGCGGAACTATTTGTTTAGACTTGAAGCGGAAGATAAAGGGAGTGAAAAAGTACTGAATGGAAAGAACACAAGATACAAAGTTTGTTTATGAATGTTCGGAGTAAACTCTCCTATGTCACCCCTCTTCTCAACTTTGAGAAGGATATTCACTAGAAGATTCATTTTGAATATAGCACTTACACAAACTCGGCCGGACAACCAGGACTTAGACACTTCCTGTTTCCAACCTCCTAGCATACAACACTCTGTTGAACATAACATATTCTGTCAACTTATGATACTGAATCTCACACAGAACTATCAGTGAATATAATACAACTTTATGATCTAGCAAACTTGTAAACTAATAAAACTTGAGAGCTTGAGCACTTGAGAGAAAGTTCGCAAAGTATGCTATTGCGAAAACTAGTGTAGAAAAACCGAGAGCAACAAATTGTCCTCCAACTTCTTCTTAAATAGATAACTTCTCAATGGACAAATTTGCTTCAGCTAACACGAGTCCTATTTCGCTTGGATGTGTGACAAGGCAGTACATCAGAGAATATACTGTTAATCATGGATGTACTGGATGAATATAGTGCACCGAATATTCTATAAGGAGATCGTGGTGTACTAGGAACCTACGTCAAATTAAATTTGAATTATCTTGGCACGTGGCAGTCTTCTATAGGTTTAGCTCAACTGCTGTGTCAGATTGCCAATAACGGATGTTTGATAAAATACAAATTTGATCCAGTACTAGAAGCTTCATAAAACCGAACTTGTTAAATACCAGAAGTACTGATTTAAAATTGAACTTGTTAAATACTAGAAGCGCTGATATAAAACCAAATTGGTTAAATACCATAAACACTAATATAAAACTAAAATGGTTAAATACCGGAAACGCTGATATAAACCCAAGTAGTTAAATATTGGAAGCGCTGATATAAAACGAACTAGTTAAATATCAGAAGCACTAATATAAAATCGAACTAGTCAAATACCGAAATATAAAAAAATCGATTTGGACAAACTACCAGACGTGCTTCTTCAAAATATCGAAGTGAACATAAAACCGGAAGCACTTCTCCAAAAACCGATTTGGACAAACTACCGGACGTGCTTCTTCAAATACCTAAGTGAACATAAACTAGAAGCACTTCTACAAAAATCGACTTAGACTAACTATCGGACAGGATTTTCAAAATATTGAAGTGACTTTAAAACTAGAAGCGCTTCTCCACAAACCGATTTGGACAAACTAACAGATGCGCTTATTCAAAATACCGAAGTGAACATAAAACCGGAAGCGCTTCTCCAGAACCGATTTGGACAAACAACCGGACGCACTTCTTCAAAATACCGAAGTGAACATAAAAACGGAAGCGCTTATCCAAAATACCGAAGTTACTCAAATACCGAATTTTATCAACTACCGGACTCGATTCTCATTCCGGTTTTCTTTAATGTGTACAGATCAACTACCAGACTCGAATCTCATTCCAATTTTCTTCAATCTGCATAGAGTCAATTTAACATAACTCAATTTTATTGATATACTTCAGATTAATAAAAAGAATTTAATCTAACTGTTAGATAAATTAGTACTAGTTAATTATCTAAAAGAAATTAACCAAGTTGATTTTTGTGCAGGATAAAGAAAACTAGAAAATGAAGAAAATTCGACAAACTGTCTCCGGTGTTATTTCTTCAATTTTATAAGATAAGGCGCAATCGGTAGTATAATCGGTTATCTGCTCAGTCATTTATAAAGAAGCAGAACCAGTTTTATATTCGGTCATATAAAGATGACGCATCCGGTTATATCTTCAGTAGTATAATCGGTTATCTACTCATTCATTTATAAAAAGAGGAACCAGTTTTATATTCAGTCATATAAAGATGGTGCACTTGATTATATCTTCGGTAGTATAATCGGTTCTGTGATCGACTATTTACTAAGAAGCAGAATCGGTTTTGTGTTTGGTTATTTACTAATAAGCGAAATTGTTTTTTTGATCGACTATTTACTAAGAAGTAGAACCGGTTTAATCCTCATTTCAGCATTATATGTGGAATCAGTAGTTTGACCGTTTATTCACAAAAGGCGAAACTGGAAAACTAATCTGTAGTTTGCCCAGTTAGCTACAAGAAGGGGAACCGGTTATATTCTAAAACAACTTTATCCACAGGACAGCCGACAATTTCCATATAAATGCTAGGAAAAATATATCCGGTAATTACACAGGGCAGTCTTCACATGGCCAAACTATATCATTGCCAATTTTAATACAAGTGTGATGAAATCCTCTTGGGATCAGAAGTCTGTCAAATAAACTCAAACTACCATTTTGGTATAAGTCCGATAAAGAATTTTGGGAGAAGTTTTTTATCATAGTGTTTCAGACAGTCAAAATCATCCGAAGACAAAACTGCATGCTAATCTACTCCTTGGAAATTACTAATCCAATTAATGCCATGTTGACTTATCATCAAACAAAATCAGAGGATATCCCAAAGATGTACTACACCGATCTTCAACCAATCAATCTCAAGAAACGAAGTACTATCAAGGAAATATAGCCATTGAAGAAGAAAATATATTCGTTGATATATTTTCCTACTTAAGAAGACATAAGTCATTTATTTTTAACTACCTTTTATCACGCTTTCAACATTTGACACAACCTGTGATAACATTTTGCTCAAACTTTCAAACCTGTGTGTGTTAGAAATTCAAGTGTATTACAATTTCATCTATTATGTGTGAGTGGTGAGTATTGTAAGTTGACAGAATCTGTTTCTGTTCGACGGAGTGAGCTAATTGAGAGATCGAAAACGATTAGTAAGTAAGCCTCAGTTGTTCGATATAAGCATTGTAATCTGTTTGAATATTCTAGTAAATATCCTTCTCAACTATTTGAGAAGAAGGGGTGACGTAGGATTTATCTCCGAACATCCATAAAATTCTGTGTTGTGCCCCTTTCCTTTTGTTGCTATCAAAACCAATTATTTGTTGCTTCAAGTTGAAACAAACACTTCCGCACTGGAACTCGGTTCAAGAGTTTGAGACAACTTGCAAAGAATAGTGATCGATATTAACATCTAACTAGGTTAGTATCAAACCGGTGTGTGTGTAAACGTTCACGTTTGTGAGACCCTAGTCTCCTTTGGCAATCCCAATCCTAACAAGTGGTGTCAGAGCGGCTAGTCTCTAATCTCTAGAAACCAAGTCAGCATGTTTTACAGCAAAAATGCTCCACTACTCGAAAGTGGAGACTTCATTGATTGGAAGCTACGTATGCAAGTGCACCTATCGACCATTGACGATGAAATAATATTTGTCATCTCTAATGGTCCAATTAATATTTACACGGAAAGGAGCGCATGGACACATGAGGACAGAAGAAGGAACAACCTTGATAGTCTTGGCAGAAACGCTATCTATAAGACTTTGGACAAAAATACGTTCGCAAAAATTAGAGGATGCACTACCGCGAAAGAAGTATGGAAGACAATCATCCAGCTTCACAAAGGAAACGAGCGAACCAAGGAAAACAAGATCATGGTAGTTACTCAAAATTTTTAAAATATCAAGATGTGCCCCGGAGAAACAATGAAAGAATTTGGTGATCGTTTCACAAGCATCGTGAATGAACTCTCACTTCTTGGAAAGACATACGACAACAAATAAACAATCGTCAAAGCTTTAAGAGCGCTTCCTAGCGCATGTGATGTCAAAACCATGGTGATGAGAGAATCAGGAGGTCTTCATAAGATGAAGTTGCATGATGTCTTTGAGGATTTGAAAGCTTATGAGTTCGAGATAAACTCAAGAAATGAATATGAGGCCTCAGCGTCAACAGCTACCAGAGCTCTGGTGACATGCGTGGAACCAACCGCTCCAGTACCTGTCAAATCGACTGAATAGTTCAGCGATGATGCGATGGCCATGCTTGCTAGGAAATTCGAGAAATTTATGAAGAATAACCAACCCACCAACTCTTACAACTACAACTATTCTAACGATAACAAATCTAAGGTTCGTTATTTTAATTGTGATGCATTAGGTCACTACATGTCGGAATGCCGAAAGCCGAGAAGAGACGATAGAAAGTCAACCGGTCAGAACCAAAGTGAAGATCACTAGTCAAACAATCAAAATAAGGAGATTCAAAAGGTTCTGATAGCTGATGATGGTGGAAGTCAGTGGGCACATAGCGATTCAAAGAGTGACAATGAAGGAATCAGATCACTACACTCAATGATATGGTCATTGAGTACAACAATCGTTCTAATCTCGTACCAACCCAACTGAACAACCAAACTAGCGGAACGATTGAACTATCCTCTGAGAA
Organism: Impatiens glandulifera; assembly: GCF_907164915.1. Classification (NCBI taxonomy): domain Eukaryota; kingdom Viridiplantae; phylum Streptophyta; class Magnoliopsida; order Ericales; family Balsaminaceae; genus Impatiens; species Impatiens glandulifera. Next base: position 42,345,845 of record NC_061863.1, on the reverse strand, counting down.
TTAGAAGCTCAAGGAGACAATTCAAATGTTAACCAAAGAAAACGAAAGAACAAAACATCTGATTACTTCTTGGACGAAATCTGGAGATGTTGTGAGTCAGATGATGAGTCATCAAAGAACTTCTAACTGTAAATTCGCTCTAGGCTATGACAACAGCAGTCCAAACAAGTCATACAAAGAGTTGAATCTCAGTAAAGACAAACTTCCATTCATAAGCTTTGTCAAAAGCACTTCAACCGACAAGTCACTGTGGCTTAGCCTTGAGAAAAGGAAAGCTAGTGGGCCGGTTAGGCGAGAATAAAACAGAAGGTCAGAAAATGTTCATCAAAGATCATCACCACAATACAATGAGGCATTCAAAGACAAACAAAGAGAAGTCAAGCCTAATGCAAGTGGAACTATTAAAACTATCACAGGGAGATTCATTAGAATAATTCAAGTTTAGATCCCCAAGGGATTAATTAACTGTGGACCCAATTAAATGTGGGTACCAAAAGGTGTAAATAATTGTATTTTGCAGGATAAACATAGAAACACTTGGAGGATTCAGAATGGTATTTGGATAGAGGGTGCTCATGGCACATGACAGGAAACAACAATCTGTTAACCGAAATTGTGAAAGAGTCTGACTTAAAGATTATCTCCGGTGACAACTCTAAGGGTAAGGCTGTGGGTAAGGGTAAGATTGTCCACGACAACCTAACAATAAATAACGTGCTACTTGTGGAAAATCTATGTTTTAAATTGCTTATTATTAGTCAAATGTGTGACATAGGATACGCTGTTGAATTCCATAAATAAACATGCTTAGTTAAGAACCAACAGGGAAGTACTTTATTGACGGGGCATAGAATATGAAACATTTATAAGGTAGACTAGAAAACTAAAAGCCCTAACTATGTTTGTATGATTGTTAAAAATGATCAAAACTAGCTTTGGCCTAAAAGACTAAATCATTTGAACTTTAAAATAATAAACTATATTTGCACTAAAGAATTAGTTCAAGGCATACCTAATATGAAGTTTTCAAAAGATAAAGTATGTTCTACTTGTTAAATGGGAAAACAAATTAAATCAACTTTCAAAAGTAAAGGAAACACTAAATCCAACATATGCAACAAATGCTTAAAACTGCTTCATATGGATATTTTTTGCCCCATTAGAGTAATTAGCTTAAGAGGAATGCACTATACTTTGGTAATTATTGATGACTTTCCAGATTTACTTGGGTTATTTTCTTAGTTTCAAAAGATCAAGTTACCCCAAATCTGATTAAAATGCTTAAAAGAGTCCAGAATATAAAGGTTGTACGTGTTAATAAGATCAGAAGTGATAAAGACACCGAATGTTCTAATAGAATTTTAACTTCATATCTTAAGGAACCTGGTATTAGACACGAGTTGTCTAGTGCTAGAACCCCTTAAAAAATGGATTAGTTGAGAGGAGAAAGAGAACCCTCAAGGAAGTTTCCAGATCCATGATAGCCGATTTGGGTGTTGCTCAAAAAATATGGGAAGATGCTATCAATACTGCATGTTATACACAAAATCGGTCCATGATAAATAAACGACTTAATAAAACACCATTTGAGGTTTACTATGACAAAGTTTCTAATATCCGGTATTTTAGGATCTTTGGTTGTAAGTGTTATATCCACAATAATGGAAAAAACTACTTGACCGCTTTTGACGCTAAATCTGATGTTGGTATTATACTAGGATATTCTGAAGTTAGCAAAGAATATAGGGTTTATAACAATAAAACTCTTACTGTTGAAGAATCATCTCATGTTGTATTTGACGAATCTGTTGAATTAACATTTCTTTAACCATTGATTTATCTAACAGATTGGAAAATATAAATATCCAATCTGCTAGTGAAGATGAAGTTTCGGTCTATCAAAAATGTGTTTATGATCAAACGGTTGATGACGCTGAAATTCAGCAAGATCAAGTTGCTCCACAGCAGGAAGTTTACGCCTCAGATATTGCAAAGGAAACTGGTCGGTCTGACACTGTTCAACCTACCGGTATGTCTAACCTTGATCAAATAACCGGTTGGTCAAAAAGCATGACTAAACCGAACCTCAAATAGAATAAAAATCCTCCTCTTAAACTAATTATAGGTAACCCCTCTACACTCATTCGAACTAGGCATCAACTGTTAGAAGAGTATACAAATTCTGCATTTATTTCACAGATTGAACCTAAAAAGGTGGATGAAGCATTGTTGGATCCTGATTGGATTTTAGCAATGCAAGAGGAACTAAACCAATTTGAGAGAAACAAAGTGTGACATCTAGTTCCAAGACCAGCTAATTAATCTGTCATTGGAACCAGATGGGTCTTTCGAAACAAACTCAATGAAAATGGTTGGGTTACGAGAAACAACGCTAGACTAGTGGCCCAAGGATACAAATAGGAAGAAGACATTGATTTTGAAGAATTATATGTTCATGTTGCCAGATTAAAAGCTATTAGAATCTTTCTAGCATTTACTACATTTAAAAACTTCAAAGTTTTTTAAATGGATGTTAAAAGTGTTTTTCTAAACGACAGAATAAATGAAGAAGTTTATGTTGAACAACCGCCCGATTTTAAAAATTCTGCATTGATTAGTCATTGTTAGGATCTAGGTCGCGGCTGGGGAACCGGGGTCCGACCGGTTTAGTACTTTCACTCAAAGGGTGGTTATTAATCCGGTTAGAGATTAACACCGGGGTTTCAATACTACACAAACTGTCATAAACCCTTGAGCGGAGTTCAAGTGCGGAAGTGGTTTGTTTCAGGTTGAAGCAGCACGTACACTGGATGGACAAAATCGGATTTAGATAGGGTCGGTTTGGAGTATAGTGGGTCGGTTTGGGATTCAGTAAGTCATGGTAGATTGATGTAGGTCGGTTAGAGTGGTACGAATCGTGTTAGATAAAATTAGATCGGTTAAATAAAACTTAATAAAAACAAATCCCTTGTGCAGGAACAGGTTAATAACTCAACCGGTTAAGAAACTCAACCGGTCAAAGAATTCAACCGGTCAAAGAACTCAACCGGTCAAGCAATCAAACCGACCAAAAACCTGACCGAACAAGAAAGACAAAATCGGTCAAATTAGAAGGCCAAAATCATTGAACAGTCGGTCAATGAGAAGATATGGAAAAACCGGAAGTTATCCGGTTAACATAAACAACCGACCAGTATAAAAAGACACTTCGGGTATCTGTTGAAAATGATACCGAAGGAACAGACTTAGTATTGCCATATTCATACAAGTCTGAGGACAGTCTGCAGGCTGCAGAAGATCGTCCTACAAGATCTTTCCACTCCACGATAAATCAGAAAGGCAATCTTCCAGGTACAGTCAACTGTCCCACCGACAGTTGCCATATTGAGTAAAAGACAAACCTAGCTGGTTTGACCTACACACTGGAAGACTAGACCGCCAGGTCTGAAGACTAGACCGTCAGGTCTGAATCACTGAACCTCTGCCCAACCAATCAGATTCAAGGAAATTAAATGTGACCGTTGGCACATTTCACCTATAAAAGAAGGAGCTGAAGAGGAATAAATGTGGTTACAAGTTCCAAGATTTTTCTACAGCCTAAGTCAAAAATCGTGTTCAATCTCTCTAAAGAGCTTAAGCGTTTATTTGAAGAGTAATTACAATTTCGGTTAAAATTGTACGGGTGTTATCGAGCAGAAAATAAGTCTCGATCGGATTGTGTTTGTGTATTCCTTAGTGAATATCCTTCTCGCGGTTTCGAGAGGAAGGGGTGACGTAGGAGTTTCATCTCCGAACATCCATAAACACTTGTCTTGTTATTTACTTTCCGCCTGCTTTACATTCTAACCGATCTGCACTAACCTACTAATACCGCTCCAACCGATTCAACATCACCTAAACCGAATTACCAAGCTGCAAAACCAACCCAGCAATCTCCAAACCTGTCTTATTCAAATCCGGTTCTGCCTATCTCATATGTGTGCTGCTTCAACCTGAAACAAACCACTTCCGCACTTGAACTCGGTTCAAGGGTTTGTAACAGTTTGTGTAGTATTGAAACCCAGTATTAATCTCTAACCAGATTAATCACCACCTTTGAGTGAGACGCGCTGACCGGCCAACCCCGGTCCCCCAGCCGCGACCTAGATCCTGACAATTGGTATCAGAGCAGTTAGTTTCAATACTCAAGCAAGCATGTCATTCGATATGCCCCCAATGCTAGAAGGTGACGACTTTGCCAACTGGAAGGCACGCATGCACCTACATTTAATCACCATGGATGACGAGATGGAGTTCATTCTAGCTGAAGTACTTATAATAATTGATAAAGATAGAAAGGATTGGACAGTTGAAGATAGGAGAAGAAATATTCTGGATAATCATGCCAGAAATCGCATCTCCAACGATTTGGACAGAAATACGTATTGCAAGTTCAGAGATTACAAAACCGCAAAGGAAACATGGGAAGCAGTGATTCAGATTCATGAGGGAAATGAAAGAACCAAGGAAAACAAGATAATGGTGGCTACTTAGAAGTTTGAAAACATCAAGATGAGACTGGGAGAAACAATGAGAGAATACAGTGACCGGTTCACAAGTGTGATAGACGAGCTAGCAACTCTTGGCAAGAGGTATGACAACAAAGAAGTCATCATGAAAGCGTTAAGATCTCTTCCAAGTGCATGGGATATAAAGACAATGGTGATGAGGGAATCAAACTATCTAAGCAAGATGAAGCTACACGATGTATTCGAAGATCTTAAGGCATATGAGTTTGAAATGAGATCTAGGATTGAAGAAGAAGTCTCAACCTCAACCTCAACCAGAGCATTGGTCACATCCACAGAACCGGTTGCTCCCGCACCGATCAAAACCGCTGAACAGTTCACCGAGGATGCCATGGCAATGCTTGCACAAAAATTCGGCAGATTCATGAAGAGAAGCCAACCAACAAACAACAACTATAACTACGGTGATAAATCCAATGTTAGATGTTATAACTGCAATTGTTTGGGACATTTCAAGTGGGAATGCAGATAACCGAGGAGAGATGACCGGAAACTGGACAATCAAAATCACCTAAATAACTATCAACAAACCAGTGAAGGAAGTGAAGTTCAGAAAGCACTGATAGCCGATGATGGAGGAAGCTTATGGGCTCACAATGACAGTGATGATGAACTCTGTAGACACTCATTTTTCACACCTAATTTTATAGTTTATTCTTTTCATAAATCTGAGTCTATAAAATTTTCTCGAATTCATTCACGGACTCATTGCACGATTTATATTAAAGACGATTATTTTTAGAACAATTGAGTTTTTGAAAATAATTGATTTTGGATTCTTAATAAAGTTAAGGTAGTAATTTGTCTATGTTACAACACTTGGAGAAGTTATTATACTTAAAATATTCAAGGTTTTATTTAATTAATTACCTTGGGTATTTATAAAAAATAAAAATTAAAAAAATTATTTACAAAATATATATTAGCGTTTTTTATAAAATTTCGTTAGGTATATTTTGTTTTCTTTTAATTAGATTAGTTTGTTAGATTAGTTAGATTAGATTTTGCAATTTGATTAAGTTAGTTAGTATTTTATTATAATTATAATTGTTCCTTAGAAATAGGAATAATTAATAATAATACAACTGCTTTTTTTAATTGTTTGTTTTAATTTTATTTTTTTTTGTAGGATAAAGGGAAATGGGTCAACCCAAGATCCACATGCAAGATCCAGATCAGATTTGTGAATAGAGATAGGAAGATCCAAATCAAAGGCAAATCAACCCAAAGTAAGGCCAAGGAAAGGATCCAATTGACGGATCCGACCGGTCACCCGACTAATGGACCGACCCATGCCCAAGATTCGACCCATGAAATCAAATGTTAAAAGAGTTAGGTGAAGGCAACGGTCATCTTCTTGATGGTGACAATCACAAATCTTGAAATGACGATTCTATCATGTGCGGTCAAAAGAAAATCAAAGAAGTTGCTAAAAAAGAGGAGGAAGTGGCAAGAGAGAAAGTTTCAACGTGTGTAGAAGAAAAGATTGAAGACTTGGTTATTTTTTAATTATAAAATTAAAATGACCAAGTAATACATCATTATTAAATAAAGATTAAATCCCATTGGATTGAAAACTTGATTTAGTGACATGTCAAGTGGAGATTGCTCCATTATTTTAAACATTTGTAAATGTTTAAAATAGTTTTCTTTCCAACGATCAAGTTTGTTAAATGGGCCTTTGGGCCCTAGGGTTTCATAGCTTTGTCTATAAATACCCCTCTTAACACCCTAGCAAAGGGGAGGACTTGAACTCTTGACCTTCAACCTTCTCTACCTCTCCTTTCTACCTTCTCTATTGCATTTTATCTAAAAATCTGCCCTCTTTCTTTCAAGAATCTAAACAAGAGCTCCAACTAGTTTTGTTGGGTCATAAGACTTTTGTTTAGAATTTTCATTCCTCTTTGCAAAGAAGCAACCCATTGTAAGCCTCTTTGCACAATTTTATTTATTTTTTATATATTTTAATTTGAATTAGAAATTGTTTTTTTTATTTATTTTATCTTGCACTCAAATTCTATAAATTATTCCTCTTAAGTTTTCTATTTTGATAGGCGTGTAGGATTTTCTTTATTTTTTATTTTGTATGTATATATGTAACATAATAAAACATAACTAAAAAATAAGATAAAAACTTCAATGTAAATAAAAGGTCCTTGATCAAAAAGAAAAAAAGTTTCTTTTTAAAACCAAAATCGGCCCTTGAATTGGCCATTTAAAAAGACTCTTAAGCATAACAAAAAAACAGCAAGTATAAAAAAAATTAATTAAAAAAAATAATAAAAAAAAATCTGTTTTTTTTATATAGTTTTATTTATTTATTTCATATTTTTGAATTGTTAGATTTAAGTATTTTGCATATATAAATGTATACTTATATGTTAATAAAAAATTTGGATTTTTTTATGCAATTTGGGATCCATTTGGATCACCATAAATAAGTTAGAATAGGGTCATGTTGAAAACCTGAAGCAGACCCAAGACCGAGGATCCAGGACTTAGGACTGAGGAATGAGGACCAAGGACCGAGCATCAGAAGATCTAGGACCGAGGATGGAGGAACGAGCTTATTTGTTTATTTACCTTTTTATTTATTTATTATTTTATTTTCTGTTTTCTTTAGTCTTAGGGTTTGTTTGTTTGACATTTTTTTTGTTATGCTTAGTTAAGAGTTTGTGGCTTGCTTGATCCTAGGTTAGAAAAAATTAAAATTAAACCCTAACTAAAATTGAACTTAGCCCAAACTTAGAATTAGAATTTTCTTTAGACATAGAACTTTTTTTATTTTATTTTATTTTATTTATTTATTTAATTTTTATTATTATTTTTATTATTTTCATTATTATTTTTATTTAAATAAAAAACCCCAAAATAGTAAAATTTTAGACCTTTAAATAATTCACTAAAGTTTCTTAAAGATTAATCTAGACTTAGGCCAATTAATTTTTGATTAATAACTTGCCTAGTTTTGATTTTTAGGATAACTTTATGTGTGAATTATTTTCTCTCGTTTTCTTTTATCTTTGCTTATTTGTTTATCTCATGCAAACCCATTAAATGTTTAAAATGGAAAATCCTAAAATGTAAAGCGTAAGAATTTTTTAAAGAAAGGCCAAAATTAATTAGTAGAGACCTTAGGGGCGTTGTGGGACATAGCGTCTAAAAAACTCTTTCCCACACGTAACCAAACGCCGAACTCACATCTCTTAAATTCCTAATTTTTGAAATTAGGTGGCGACTCTCTAGCCGTGAGGTTAATTAATACTGAAAAAAGTTAAAAAAAGGCCTATGACATACTTCCCATTAAAAAACTCCCAATCTCTCCCAGATTCGACGGGAAGGTAAGATATGGAGTTGTCTATAAAGCCTCGTTTTTAAAACTTAAATTTTTTCAACATTAAAATTAATTTCCCTCACGTTTTCAAAAAATAATTTTTTTTAAAGAGTGTCCTAGAATTTTCAAACTAGTCGATCAAAATTCTTTTTTAAAAATCGATCACCGTTTTCTAGCGACTCTGCTGGGGACATTCGACGTTTGACTTGAAAGTAATTTTGGCCAAGTATTTAAACTTTCTTACGCTTTAATTCATACTCCATGTTCACATTAATTGATTATTTGCATGAGACTTGGAGCTCCAACGTGGAAGTGTATGGGTATACATCATTGGATGAAGCTCACACATCTATATTTTATGTGCTAAGGGTAGTCAATGTGAATGACACCCTCAACCCTTGCCTTGAAGACTTTTTGTGTGATTTGAGAGTTGTGAAAAACAATAAGAAAAAACCCGGATTAACCCTCTCTTCTTTTCAAATATCCCCTACTATTGAAAATGAGGGATTTTGAAATAGATGTGAGGGGGATGTCCAATTGAGAGCTCCCCTTACATCGAGAGATCCCTTTTGGGATAGTATCCTTGTCGGTGGAACAACTCTCTCTTAAGCCATTTCCAACTTTAGAAAAAAAATCCAAAAAGCCAATTTTGCCAAGCCGTTGCCTCGTCTCGTCCTGTCGAGCAACAAAGCCACGTCACGAAGCCCTTTACTTGACTACTATATATGATAAATACATGTATGCATATAGATATTTCTAGGCGCTCAGTTTATCAATTCAAAGTTTTAAAATGCCATGAAACATGAACAATTTCGAAATTTTGAGGTTAAACCTAATAACTTTAAAGGAGTAAAATCGAGGAAACCTAGAAAAGCTAATAGAAGAATCTAATGTAACTTGTTTTCTTTCTTTGTGTCTTTACTACTCAGATTCTAAGCGCAAGATCTAATCAAGAAAGACGCGTGAGACACAAAGTCGATCAAGAGAGACGCATGAGGCGCAAAGACGATCATGAAAGACGAAAAGACTTGAAGATTCGAAGACTTAGACTAGATTTCTTTAAGCTTGAAATGTAAATCTCTTTATGAAGATACATGAGCGACATTGTAACGAAAGGATGAGGGGTTCTTGCTTTCTTTTCTTATTTTATTTTATGACTTGAGTTTGTGATTTTATCCATGACACTTAGGATTTTAATAAAATAACTCATTCTTATTTTACCTATCTTTTTCTACATGTTATACATTGTGAATGGATAAATTGAGCGTCTATTGCGTGTTAGGGATTATGTGCATACGAGCAACGCGTTGCTTGTTTTACTTGATAAAGGGGTTCGAACTGACTTTGTTCTCTTGAACACAACATACTCATATTCATCATAATTTACAATGACTAACCCACAAAGAAGGTTCAATGAGTCAGTTCATCTAAAGCTAGACGATCTTCGCGATACACTAATACAATTGGGAAACAACTTGAAGACCTCACAACAGAAGTCGAAACTTATGCGACAATCGAACCCCTTAATCCGAAAAGCTTGCGAGAAGAAAGAGAAAGGGTAAGCAAGGCATTCATGGACGGTTGGAAAGCTGCAGAAAGGTCTATTCAAAACAAGAGTCATGCAAGAACGTTAAACTCAAGGAAAAAATGCTCATCAAGAGAACTCATTTCTACTAAACAAAGTCAACAATCATCACAAGCAAGGAGTGCCACTACTGCTCCACCTCGTAGAAAATTTGATGGTTTGATGATGTCATTATTGAAGGACTTAAGGAACTTGTTGCAGAAGAAACAATTGAAATAAACCTTAACACAGAAGAAGATCCTTAGATTGTTTTAATCGGAAAAAGTTTAAACGATTTAGAACGAGAAAATATGACTAAACTTTTAAAAGCAAACAAAAATGTTTTTGCATGGTCTTATAAAGATATTCCAGGAATTGATCCATAAATCATCTAACACCGCATACCACTTTATGAAGACGCAAAACCAGTGAAGCAGAAGCTCCGAAGAATGAAAGCAGACATCGTGGACAAGATCAAAGAGGAAGTTCAGAAACAGCTCGACGCAGGATTCCTCGAAGTGGTAAATTACCAAGAATGGATCGCCAATGTAGTCCTCGTCGCAAAGAAAGATGGAAAGATCCGAGTGTGTGTAAACTATCGGGATCTCAACAAAGCAAGCCTTAAAGACAACTTTCCACTACCACACATCGACGTGCTAGTGGATCATGCATCAGGCCATCAACTCCTATCATTCATGGACGGATTCTCAGGCTACAACCAAGTACTAATGGCTCCTGAAGACAAGGAGAAGACAACGTTCATCACAGAAGTCATAACATTTTGTTATCGAGTCATGCCTTTCGGGCTGAAGAACGCAGGAGAAACGTATCAACGAGCTGCCACGATGATTCTTCACGATATAATCCACAAGGAGGTAGAAGTCTATGTCGATGATATGATTGTCAAATCAAAAGATCGAGAAGGGCACATCCAAAATCTTGACAAATTCTTACAACGCATCAGGAAGTTCCAACTTAGGCTCAACCCAAAGAAGTGCACATTTGGAGTGACGGCAGGAAAGATGTTAGGCTTCTTAATCACGCAAAGAGGAATTGAGGTTGATCCGAGCAAGATAGAAGAGATCACGGCAATGCCACCTCCACGAAGCGAGAAAGAAGTGCGAGGCTTTCTAGGAAAGATCCAGTATATAAGTCGATTCATAAACAAGTTGACTATGACATGTGATCCTTTGTTTAAACTTTTAAGGAAAAATGAAAGATTCGTTTGGGATGACGCTTGTTAGAACGCATTCGAGAAGATTAAGGGATACATACCTCAATAATCCTCCCATTCTGATGCCGCCAAGACCAGGCATACCGCTAATCCTATACTTAACAGTCACGGAAAACGCAATGGGTAGTCTACTAGCCCAAGAAAACGAGGAAAAGATGGAAGTCGCAATCTATTACATAAGCAAGCGCATGACAGACTACGAACTTAATTACTCGCCAGTAGAAAAGGTGTGTTGGGCCCTAGCTTGTGTCACTAAGAGGCTAAGGCGTTACATGCAAGCCCACACAGTCAAGTTAGTATCAAGACTCGATCCAATTCGTCATTTATTCCAGAAAACGCTTTTATCTCCAAGGTTAGCTAAGTGGATGATGATGATATCAGAGTACGACATCGTGTACATAATTTAGAAATCTATCAAGGGGAGTGTTGTAGCAGATTTTCTCGCAGACCAACTAATCGAAGTTGAAGACGAAGAGGAGTTAGCATTCCTAGACAACGAAGTGATGACTATTAACCCTACAACCTGTAAGCTATTATTCGATGGAGCTTCAGGAAAACAAGGTTATGGCATCGGAATACTACTCATCGATCCTATGGGAACATACAACCCAATCTCAGTCAAGCTCGAATATCAAGTGACTAACAATGAGGCAGAGTATGAAGCGTGCATCTTTGGCTTGAAGATTGCTCATGAAAAAGGAGCGAGACGTCTAGAAGTAGTAGGAGACTCAAACTTAGTCATTTCACAAGCTAATGGTGAATGGCAAGTCAAAGGAGACAACCTCAAACCCTACCATCAACACTTATCGACTCTAATAGAAAAGTTTGAACATGTAACATTCACACATGCTCCGAGAAGTCAAAATCGATTCGCAGACGCTTTGTCCACGTTAGCAGCCATGACGCAAATCCCGGAAGGAATCAAAATCAAGCCTTTGAAGATTCGTCAGAAACAGAAACGAGACTTCGAGAAGAGGACGATTGCCAACACCGAAGTGGCGCCCAAACCTTGGTTCGAACCTCTACAGAAGTACGTTGAGCATGGAGAGTATCCTTCACACTTCCAAAAGAAAGAGAGGAGAGCTCTACGCCAATATGCAACCAACTATGTGCTACTCGCAGGAAAGCTATATCGACGCTCCTTTGACGGTCAGAACATGTTATGCATCGACCAACCTCAAGCATCACAGATCATGGAGGAAGTACATGCAGGAACATGTGGCCCACACATGAACGGATCAGCACCCGCTAAGAAGATCCTTCGCTTTGGCTATTACTGGCAAAACATGAAACAAGAATGTGTAGAATATGTTAAGAAGTGTCATCAATGTCAAGTTTATGCAAACTTGAAGCACACCCCAGCATCTCTACTTTACAACATGACTTCACCATGGCCATTCTCGACATGGGGAATAGATATCATCGGGAAAATTTATCATCACGCTTCAAACGGACACGAATTCATCCTGTTGCTATCGATTATTTCACAAAGTGGGTCAAAGCTCAATCATATAAGGTTCTCAAGTCATCACATGTTGCCAAGTTCATACGAAACAACATCATTGCACGTTATGGAGTTCCTCATGCTTTGATTTCAGACAATGGTGGACACTTCCGGGGAGAAGTACTCAAAGTACTAGATGAATACATGATTGAACACCACAAATCCTCACCTTATCGTCCTCAAACGAACGGCGCAGTAGAGGCAGCGAACAAGAACATCATCACTATCATCAAGAAGATGACTTAGACATACAAGGATTGGCACGAGAAGCTTCCATACGCCTTATGGGGATATAGAACAACCATTCGAACGTCAACGGGAGAAACGCCATTTGTATTGGTCTACGGAATGGATGCAGTGCAACCTATCGAAATCGAAGTTCCTACTTTAAGAGTTTTACTCGAGACACAAGTAGTGGAGGAAGATTCGTGTAAGTCACGGTACAATCAGCTAGCCCTTATGGAAGACAAGAGGTTAGACGCATTATGTCACACGCAAGCATACCAAATAAGAATGACCAGAGCTTTCAACAAGAAGGTGAAACCTAGGAACATTCAAGAAGGCGATTTAGTTCTAAAGAAGAACTTACGGATACTAGACCCTAGGGGGAAATTCCAAACACCATGGGAAGGACCCTACCTCGTCAAGAAGGTCTTTTCAGGTGGCGCCACGAGATTGACCACCTTCGATGGAGAAGAACTCTCAGCACCCTTCAATGTCGACATGCTCAAAAGATACTTCATCTAAAGCATGCGTGTTGAATCCCATACATCAAAGTTCATAACTTCACAAGATGTGAACTACGTCAGACCTGATCTCTCTCGAGAGTACGTAGGCAGCCCATCCAGGGTGCGGTCACCACTATCAATTATCGACAGAAATTGATAGACACTTCGGATTACATGCATTCATTACACATACATCAAAATTCATAACTTCACAAGTTGTGAACTACGTCAGACCTGATCTCTCTCGAGAGTACGTAGGCAACCCATCTAGGGTGCGGTCACCACTATCAATTATCGACAGAAATTGATAGACACTTCGCATTACATGCATTCATTACACATACATCAAAGTTCATAACTTCACAAGTTGTGAACTACGTAAGACCTGATCTCTCTCGAGAGTACGTAGGCAACCCATCCAGGGTGCGGTCACCACTATTAATTATCGAAAGAAGTTGATAGACATTTCATTGCACATCACATTGCATACATTCATTGCATATACATTAAAAAGAGAGTTAATCACACTCTGAGTTGACTCCTAAACCAAAAACTCTTAGTCAATACTAGGGGCATTTTTATTAAAATAAAAATGACTATAAGATCTTCACAGAGTCCCACTTGAGAAAATATAACGCCCAAAGCTAATGTATTTTTCTCTTCGACTTAGGATTTCAACGTTTTCACAAGAATTCAAACAAACATTTTCACAAGCATGTGCATGGAACTACGTTGGACCTGAATTCCCCTAGCTATGGGATACGTAGGCAGCTTGTATAAGCCCGGTCCTAAACATTTTCAAAAACCAAACTCCTAGTCAATACTAGGGGCATTTTTATTAAAATAAAAATGACCACAAGATCCTCACAGAGTCCCACTTGAGAAAATATAACGCCCAAAGCTAAAGTATTTTTTCTCTTCGACTTATGATCTCAAAAGATTTTCAGCTTAATTCAATTGCCACTCCAGCAGATACTTAAGAAAATTTCCTCAGCTTAAGTCAATTGCAACTCCAGCAGAAACTTCAGAAAATTCCTCAACGAAATGCGGAATCACGATCTATCCGTGATACAATTTCGGAACTACGTTCGGACCAAATTTCTCCTTTTTTGAGAATACGTAGGCAACTTTTCACAAGTACGGTCCCAAATCCCCAGCAAGCCAAATCTTGAGCTAGGACAAAATACATCCACAAAGAGTTAAAGCCAACGAGAAATTGGGATCACAAATCTATCCTAAACAATTAAACCTCTTGTGTCGAAACTAGGGGCATTTGTGGAAGATAAAAACAAGATAAACCCCTAAATTTTTCTAGTGTCAAGCGAACTGATGAGCGAGTGCAAGAAATAAGTAGGGATGCGGGAAAATACGTTTCTCCCCAATGGATGTCTCTTGACGAACTAATGTATCTAGTGGAATCCGAGTAAAGCGCTTCGCAAACGGATCTATCTCGAGCCTAGACAAAAGCTTAAACTACTGATGTTTAAGAGGGAGCTCATAAAAGATGAATGCCCAAACTCGGAACCATGTCATCAACCAAGGCGATGTCTCGTCTCAATTGGAGGTCAAGTGTCAAAGATCTAAGACCTCAAGAAAAGTAAAATCAATTAAACAAAGACTGTGTTGGTTGAGATATGAAATACAATACTGTTGTTCATTTAGATTCTATCTAATTGCAAAGCAAGAACAAAGTGTTTGAATCTATCAGATACACCTCGGTCATAAAGAAAAAATGCCGAATAAAATAAAAAAATACTCGTAGAGGTTGAGATATTGAAATCACCATTTGTTGTTCATCTATACTCTTGTCTAAATTGACAATGCAAGAACAAGAATGTACTGATTCTATTAAATATACCCTGAGTATAAAAGAGCCCAAGGCCATAGAATCTTAAGCACATTGACCTCCGAATTCGAGAAGTGAGGCTCAACCTCATGACGCATGGTTGAAAGATTAAGCATTCGAGCGAACAAATCCCTCGAAAAACTCAGGGCAAAACGTCTCGGCGAAAGACAAGTCCCCAAAAGTGACAGCATGAATCTCGAAGAACATCGATTACATGTGGTTTCCTCTCGACACACTCTAAGGAAGAAAGTATGGAACCGATTCTTGAAAGTATTTCAAGACCGTTGAAGAAGACGCTAGTGCTTTGAAAATTAAGGAAGTCTAACTTCGAACTTAATCACTAATCAGAATTGTGATTAAAAAGTATTTCGCTAAACTGACCAGCGATACTCAAATCCATATAATCACTAAATAGAATTGTGATTAAAAAGTGTTTCTCTAAACTGACCAGCGGCACTTAAATCTATATAATCACTAAGAAGAATTGTGATTAAATAGTATTTCGCTAAACTGACCAGCGATACTCAAATCCATATAATCACTAAGCAGAATTGTGATTAAAAAGTATTTCTCTAAACTGACCAGCGGCACTTAAATCTATATAATCACTAAGCAGAATTGTGATTAAAAAGTATTTCGCTAAACTGACCAGCGATACTCAAATCCATATAATCACTAAGCAGAATTGTGATTAAAAAGTGTTTCGCTAAACTGACCAGCGGCACTTAAATCTATATAATCACTAAGCATAATTGTGATTAAATAGTATTCGCTAAACTGACCAACAATACTTAAATCTATATAATCACTAAGCAGAATTGTGATTAAATAGTATTCGCTAAACTGACCAGCAATACTTAAATCTATATAATCACTAAGCAGAATTGTGATTAAATAGTATTTCGCTAAATTGACCAGCGATACTCAAATCCATATAATCACTAAGTAGAATTGTGATTAAAAATTGTTTCGTTAAACTGACCAGCGACACTTAAATTTATATAATCACTAAGCACAATTGTGATTAAATAGTATTCGCTAAACTGACCAGCAATACTTAAATCTATATAATCACTAAGCAGAATTGTGATTAAATAGTGTTTCGCTAAACTGACCAGCGACACTTAAAACTATATAATCACTAAGCAGAATTGTGATTAAATAGTATTTCGCTAAACTGACCAGCGATACTTAAATCTATAATAATCACTAAGTAGAATTGTGATTAAATAGTATTTCGCTAAACTGACCAGCGATACTTAAATCTATATAATCACTAAGCAGAATTGTGATTAAATAGTATTTCTCTAAACTGACCAGCGATACCTAAATCTATAATAATCACTAAGTAGAGTTGTGATTAAATAGTATTTCGCTAAACTGACCAGCGATACTTAAACCTATATAATCACTAAGCAGAATTGTGATTAAAAAGCGTTTCGCTAAACTGACCAGCGACACTTAAATCTATATAATCACTAAGTAGAATTGTGATTAAATAGTATTTCGCTAAAAAAATACAATCAGCAAACTAAGTCAAGATGTGTACTCATGTACAATCCAAAGACTTGACGAGGTGTGTAGAAAAATGGTCGAAACCACCAGGCTCGATCTACACGATCGATAAACCAGGAGCGATGCATATTCTAAACAAAGGTGAATCGTCAACGAGTGGATGATAAACCGACTTTGAAGAATGAAGGGTAAATTACACGGGTCTCCCGAGAGACTCGTCAGGTTTGTTCTCTTTTCATTCAAGGAAGCCAAAAATAAACTATAAATTGGGTGTTTTCAAAACGCAGTGCCGATTTTCAAGCTTGGACATGCATTTTTTCTTAACCGAGTGTTTTCTACAAATTTTGTCCAAGAGGGGCATTCTGTAGACACTCATTTTTCACACCTAATTTTATAGTTTATACTTTTCATAAATCTGAGTCTATAAAATTTTCTCGAATTCATTCACGGACTCATTGCACGATTTATATTAAAGACGATTATTTTTAGAACAATTGAGTTTTTGAAAATAATTGATTTTGGATTCTTAATAAAGTTAAGGTAGTAATTTGTCTATGTTACAACACTTAGAGAAGTTATTATACTTAAAATATTCAAGGTTTTATTTAATTAATTACCTTGGGTATTTATAAAAAATAAAAATTAAAAAAATTATTTACAAAATATATATTAGCGTTTTTTATAAAATTTCGTTAGGTATATTTTGTTTTCTTTTAATTAGATTAGTTTGTTAGATTAGTTAGATTAGATTTTGCAATTTGATTAAGTTAGTTAGTATTTTATTATAATTATAATTATTCCTTAGAAATAGGAATAATTAATAATAATACAACTGCTTTTTTTTTAATTGTTTGTTTTAATTTTATTTCTTTTGTAGGATAAAGGGAAATGGGTCAATCCAAGATCCACTTGCAAAATCCAGATCAGATTTGTGAATAGAGATAGGAAGATCCAAATCAAAGGCAAATTAACCCAAAGTAAGGCCAAGGAAAGGATCCAATTGACGGATCCGACCGGTCACCCGACTAATGGACCGACCCATGCCCAAGATTCGACCCATGAAATCAAATGTTAAAAGAGTTAGGTAAAGGCAACGGTCATCTTCTTGATGGTGACAACCACAAATCTTGAAATGACGATTCTATCATGTGCGGTCAAAAGAAAATAAAAGAAGTTGCTAAAAAAGAGGAGGAAGTGGCAAGAGAGAAAGTTTCAACATGTGTAGAAGAAAAGATTGAAGACTTGGTTATTTTTTAATTATAAAATTAAAATGACCAAGTAATACATCATTATTAAATAACGATTAAATCCCATTAGATTGAAAACTTGATTTAGTGACATGTCAAGTGGAGATTGCTCCATTATTTTAAACATTTGTAAATGTTTAAAATAGTTTTCTTTCCAACGGTCAAGTTTGTTAAATGGGCCTTTGGGCCCTAGGGTTTCATAGCTTTGTCTATAAATACCCCTCTTAACACCCTAGCAAAGGGGAGGACTTGAACTCTTGACCTTCAACCTTCTCTACCTCTCCTTTCTACCTTCTCTATTGCATTTTATCTAAAAATCTGCCCTCTTTCTTTCAAGAATCTAAACAAGAGCTCCAACTAGTTTTGTTGGGTCATAAGCCTTTTGTTTAGAATTTTCATTCCTCTTTGCAAAGAAGCAACCCCATTGTAAGCCTCTTTGCACAATTTTATTTATTTTTTATATATTTCAATTTGAATTAGAAATTGTTTTTTTTTATTTATTTCATCTTGCACTCAAATTCCATACATTATTCCTCTTAAGTTTTCTATTTTGATAGGCGTGTAGGATTTTCTTTATTTTTTATTTTGTATGTATATATGTAACATAATAAAATATAACTAAAAAATAAGATAAAAACTTCAATGTAAATAAAAGGTCCTTCACCAAAAATAAAAAAAGTTTCTTTTTAAAACCAAAATCGGCCCTTGAATTGGCCATTTAAAAAGACTCTAAAGCATAACAAAAAAACAACAAGTATTAAAAAAAATTAATTAAAAAAAATAATAAAAAAAAAATCTGTTTTTTTTATATAGTTTTATTTATTTATTTCATATTTTTGAATGGTTAGATTTAAGTATTTTGCATATATAAATGTATACTTATATGTTAATAAAAAATTTGGATTTTTTTATGCAATTTGGGATCCATTTAGATTACCATAAATAAGTTAGAATAGGGTCATGTTGCAAACCTGAAGTAGCCCCAAGACCGAGGATCCAGGACTTAGGACTTAGGACTGAGGACCAAGGACCGAGCATCAGAAGATCTAGGACCGAGGATGGAGGAACAAGCTTATTTGTTTATTTACCTTTTTATTTATTTATTATTTTATTTTCTGTTTTCTTTAGTCTTAGGGTTTGTTTGTTTGACATTTTTTTTTTCCTTAGTTAAGAGTTTGTGGCTTGCTTGATCCTAGGTTAGAAAAAATTAAAATTAAACCCTAACTAAAATTGAACTTAGCCCAAACTTAGAATTAGAATTTTATTTAGACATAGAACTTTTTTTTATTTTATTTTTATTTATTTATTTATTTAATTTTTATTATTATTTTTATTATTTTCATTATTATTTTTATTTAAATAAAAAACCCCAAAATAGTAAAATTTTAGACCTTTAAATAATTCACTAAAGTTTCTTAAAGATTAATCTAGACTTAGGCCAATTAATTTTTGATTAATAACTTGCCTAGTTTTGATTTTTAGGATAACTTTATGTGTGAATTATTTTCTCTCGTTTTCTTTTATCTTTGCTTATTTGTTTATCTCATGCAAACCCATTAAATGTTTAAAATGGAAAATCCTAAAATGTAAAGCGTAAGAATTTTTTAAAGAAAGGCCAAAATTAATTAGTAGAGACCTTAGGGGCGTTGTGGGACATAGCGTCTAAAAAACCCTTTCCCACACGTAACCAAACGCCGAACTCACATCTCTTAAATTCCTAATTTTTGAAATTAGGTGGCGACTCTCTAGTCGTGAGGTTAATTAATACTGAAAAAAGTTAAAAAAAGGCATATGACATACTTCCCATTAAAAAACTCTCAATCTCTCCCAGATTCGACGGGAAGGTAAGATATGGAGTTGTCTATAAAGCCTCGTTTTTAAAACTTAAATTTTTTCAACATTAAAATTAATTTCCCTCACGTTTTCAAAAAATAAATTTTTTTAAAGAGTGTCCAAGAATTTTCAAACTAGTCGATCAAAATTCTTTTTTAAAAATCGATCACAAACTCACCTGCCTTATGGAAAATGAGGAACATGTATTTGACTCTCCCTGTGACGAATTTACTTAAGATGAGTTATTTAATGCACTAAATGATATGGTAGCAAAGTATAAAAACCTATTAACATTATTACCTACTCAACTCAACTTTAGAGCCGACCCCATAGTACCTACCTTGACCGAACCAAAGACCATACAACCTGATGAAACCCTGGAAACCGAGGCAGCAATTGAACTATCCTCTGAGACCAAACAGCTCAAGGAGTCAGTTCAAGAGTTGACCGAAGAGGAAAATGCCCGAATCCAGTATCGAATGGCAGCATGAAAAAGATCCAATGAAATGGTAAACAGAATGTGTAGTTATAAAAGACACCCTAAGTGCACGTTTGGTCTAGGATACAAAAACAATAGATCCAACAACCGGAAATAGTTCGACAAAATGAGGCTCACAAAGGATAATCTCCCCTTTGTAAGCTTTGTCAGAAGTTCCTTAACCGTTGAAGAAGAATTAAGTTCCTCATATCCGAAAGACAAACTAATCTATGTAGGTCCAACTGATTCAAAAAAATGGCTTCACCCTGAGAAAAGAAAAGTCAACCGGCCCAAAAGTAAGAAAGCCGAACTACATAGGTTAAACCAAAGACCACCCCTGAATAAGGCACTCTTAGGAAAACAGAAAGACTCCAAACCAAGTGGAAGAAAATTAGTTAAAACATTAACCGGGAAAGTCGTCCGACTTGTCAAAGTCTTGATACCCAAGGGACTAATCACCTGTGGACCCAAGTAAATGTGGGTACCAAATAGTTGTAAATATGTACATTTTACAGGATATGAAGAAACGGCTAGGAAACTCTGAATGGTACCTGGATAGCGATTGCTCCAGACACATGACCGGGAACAACAATATTCTAACCGACATCAGAATAGAAACCGGTGCAATAATCACTTTCGGTGATAACTCAAAAGGTAGAACTGTGGGCAAGGGAAAGATTGTCCATGGTAACTTAACAATTGATAACGTACTCTTAGTTGAAAACCTGCATTTTAACCTGTTAAACATTAGTCAAATGTGTGATGCTGTGTACACTGTAGAATTTCTTAAACATGCATGCTTAGTTAAAAACTCTCAAGGTATCATACTACTAACCGGAAATAGACTAGGGAATATTTACAAGGTAGATTGGAAGAATAAAGTAGAATACCTTGTTTGCATGGTGGCTAAAACCGATCAAACCTGGCCGTGGCATAAAAGACTAAACCACTTAAACCTGAAAACCTTAAACTATATCTGCGGTAAAAAGTTAGTTGAAGGAATTCCTGATATAGTATTTAATAAGGATAAGGTCTGTTCAGCATGTCAAATGGGTAAACAAACTAAGTCAACCTTTAAAAGTAAGGGACACATTCAATCTAACCGATGCTTAGATCTTCTTCACATGGACCTATTTGGACCGATTAGGGTCGTCAGCCTAGGAGGTATGCTTTACACTATGGCAGTTGTTGATATTACATACATGGGTAATATTCTTGTCATCCAAACGTGAAACCGCATCAAATTTAATCACACTACTTAAACGTTTGCAAAATAAAAAATCAACACGCATTAATAGCATTAGGAGTGATAGAGGAACCGAATTTACAAATAGTACTATAAATGCATTCCTTGATGAATCCCGTATTAGACACGAGTTGTCTAGTGCTAGGACTCCTCAACAGAACGGCCTGGCCGAGAGAAGAAACCGAACTCTCAAGGAAGCCACACGGTCCATGATAGCCGATTCTGGTATTGCCCAGAAATTCTGGGCTGAGGCTATTACACACAAAACCGGTCTCTGATCAACAAGTTTCACAACAAAACACCTTATGAGGTATACTTTGATAGGGTTCCTAACCTTAGGTATCTTAAGATTTTCGGTTGTAAATGCTACATTCACATAAATGGAAAAACCTATCTATCTGTTTTTGATGCAAAATCCGATATTGGGATCATGTTAGGTTACTCAGTAGTTAGTAAAGCATATAGAGTGTACAACACTAGAACTTTAACCGTGGAGGAATCACTTCATGTTGTTTTCGATGAATCAGTTGAAAGCAACACTACATCATGCTTTGATCTACACAACAGATTGGAAAATAACAATATCCACTCTGATAGTGAAGATGAGATCCCGGTTTTTAGACGGCTCGTCCATGACCAAATGGGTAATGATGAAACCCAGTCGGATCAAGCTGTCCCACGGCAGGAAGCTGACACTTCGGTTCAAACCAAGGAAATCGGTCGGTCTGACACTCTTGTTCAGCCTACCGATACATCTAGCCTTGATCAAGTAAACGGTGATTTGGTAGATGCTCCTGAACCGAATCTCAAAAGTAACACAAATCATCCTCCTAAGCTAATTATAAGTGACCCTTCAGAACCCGTTCGAACTAGGCGACAAATCCTGGAGGAATATTTTAATTCCGTGTTTATATCCCAGATTGAGCCGAAAAGAGTGGATGAAGCATTGTCAGATTCGGATTAGATCTTGGGAATGCAAGAAGAGTTAAACCAGTTTGAGAGTAATAAAGTCTAGTACCTAGTCCCTAGACCGAAAGATCAATCGGTCATAGGAACAAGATGGGTATTTAGAAATAAACTCAATGAAGACGGTTTGGTCACGAGGAACAAAGCCAGATTAATGGCACAGGGATACAAACAGGAAGAATGCATTGATTTTGAAGAATCATTTGCCCCTGTAGCTAGGATTGAAGCTATTAGGATTTTTCTAGCTTTTGCTACATTCAAAAATTTTAAAGTTTTTCAAATGGATGTTAAAAGTGCATTTTTGAATGGTGACCTACATGAAGAAGTATATGTCGAACAACCACCCGGTTTCAAAAATGCTGAACTGTCCAACCATGTATACCGCCAAAACAAAGCATTGTACGGTTTAAAGCAAGCTCCTAAAGCTTGGTATGATACACTAACCGCATTCTTGTTAAAACATGATTTCACCATTGGTTCGGTGGACAAAACACTATTTAAATTTGAGAAAAATGAACATATCCTACTTGTTCAAATATATGTAGATGATATCATCTTTGGTTCAACCGATCCTAAGCTATGTGATAAATTCTCAACCTTGATGACTAACAAATTTGAAATGAGTATGATGGGAGAACTAAGCTTCTTCCTAGGCCTTCAGGTCAAGCAACTCGAAGAAGGAACCTTCATAAGCCAACCCAAGTACACTAAGGACCTTCTAAAGAAATTTGGGATGGACACGTGCTCCTCAGCCGCTACTCCAATGAGCTCATCGGTCAAACTGGAAAAGGATAATGACGATCAAGCAGTAGACCTGGCAGCTTACCGAGGAATCATCGGTTCTCTTTTATACCTGACAGCAAGTAGACCGGACATACTATTTGCGGTCGGTGTGTGTGGAAGATTCCAGGCTAATCCAAAACAATCTCACTACACAGCCGCAAAGCGAATCTTGAAATACCTAAAGGGAACCCTGAAGTCGGTCTGTGGTATCCAAAGGACTCATCTTTTAACCTCACAAGTTATTCAGATGCAGATTATGTAGGCTGTAAGGTTGACAGAAAAAGCACCAACAGAACATGCCAATTCCTAGGTGATCGGCTTGTGTCATGGCACAACAAGAAACAGACATCGGTTGCCACGTCAACCGCAAAAGCTGAATACCTGGCAGTCGGAAGTTACTGTTCATAACTTCTTTGGATCCAACAACAACTGAAGGATTTCGGTATCACAGCCGAAGAGTCTCCAATTTTCTGTGATAACACAAGTGCCATAGCAATCACCTACAATTCGGTTCTACACTCTAGAACAAAGCACATCGACATAAGGCACCACTTCATTCGGGAACATGTCATGCTGAAGCATATCCGGCTGGAATACGTATCAACAGAACAACAAGTAGCCGATATCTTCACAAAGCCTCTGCAGGAAGCTAAGTTTTCTCAATTCAGACTCATACTCGGTTTGACCGATATTAATCAACTTATCTCTAAAAATGTCTAAAAGGGAAATCGGTTCGGACAGACAAAACCGGTAGTTCCTCTTACATTGTCGGATTCCAAATTCACCAAGATATCTATGGAAGAACCGCTTTGTCTATCAGTTAGAGTAAACCGACCGGTTACTTAGTGCATGCACCAATTAACCGCATCGGAACGAATGACTGAAAACCAACCGGTTTGGAAATAGTTTACTTCGAATTATTTGGCCTCCAAACAAAAGTGGAATAATTATCTGTGTTTAAACTTATCTGTTCTGAAAAACTACATTTTCAAAGTAAAACGGTCATACCTCAAAAGACGTGAAGATACGATATCTTTCATCGTCCAGGTCTATGACTCACATCCTAGGTTGTAGACATGCTTATTTCATGCAAAATGCCTTACCCTATGGTTAATAGACATCATTACCTGCGACACACTGGATAATACTATCATTCTTCTACTAATATATAAGTTAGGCAAACCTTAGACAAAACAATCACAAGATCTAACTTATCCTCTTACTAAGACAAAATGTCCCAGTTTCCAAACATCCTTCAAGTGGATTTCGATTCAGCTGAAGGCACTGAGCATTATGAAATCTTCAAGATGATTAAATCACTTGAAGACACCGGTCTCAAATACTTTCTAGATGACAAACACGTCATCTTTCCAGAAACAGTCCTGGAATTTTTCTACAATGCCAGGGTTTTCCGAGGTACCCCTCACTTCGACACACACATTCAGTCCAAAGTGGGAGGGACCGTGTTTGATTTCACAGAAAGTGACTTCGCAAGATGCTTCGATCTTCCGAAGCAAGGGCTCACCGACCTAAACGTTCCGGCTGAACTAAAGGCCGAAATCTCCTTAAGCTTTGCTCGGTCAAACCGCCTGGTCGATGACCACGGTGCCAGGTCATCGCTGAGAGTTGAGTACCAGCTTCTCAACGATGTTATCGGTCGAAGCATCCTAGGTAGGGATATGACAAACACCTACTGTGTTACAGTTTTAACATGATGTCTGCCATAACCACGGGTACGCCAGTTAACTGGTCAAGGGTGTTGTTCGATGTTCTAATTTGGATGATCGGCATTCGCCAAACCGTCCTCATTCCCCAGATAAGCTGCCTACTTTTGGAACTTGGGGTTCCACTCTGTTCGGGAGAAGGGTTGAACCAGGCACAGGTCATCACCAAAGAGGTCACCGACTCATTCTATGAGCGGTTTGAGAAGACCTGGAAGAGGAGGAACTGCCACCTCAACTAATACGGCAACTAAGTCAATCCTTCCTACAACCGGTCATTTTGTTGTACGCACCGGTTGTATCAGTGTCCCACTCTATCATGATCATCTCGGTTTAGTCTATGATATTTCCGGTTTTAATTATTCACCTTCCGGTTTCTTGTACTCTCTTTCATTAATGATAAGTAACTTTCAACTTCCAACTACATGAGCAATTACTATCTAACAAGCTTAGTCACTTTCTAACTAGATTCCTTACCTCGAGCTTCGCAACCGGTCAAAAGTAACTCCTTCCCAAGGAGTTTTGGAAACATAAATATTCCCCAGATAAGCTGCCTATTTTTGGAACATGGGGTTCCACTCTGTCTGGGAGAAGGGTTGAACCAGGCCCAGGTCATCACCAAAGAGGTCACCGACTCATTCTATGAGCGGTTTGAGAAGGCCTGGAAGAGGAGGAACCGCCACCTCAACTCATCCGGCAACTAAGTCAATTCTTCCTACAACCGGTCATTTTGCTGTACGCACCGGTTGTATCAGTGTCCCACTCTATCATGATCATCTCGGTTTAGTCTATGATATTTTCAATTTTAATTATTCACCTTCCGGTTTCTTGTACTCTCTTTCATTAATGATAAGTAACTTTCAACTTCCAACTACATGAGCAATTACTATCTAACAAACTTAATCACTTTCTAACTAGATTCCTTACCTCGAGCTCCGCAACCGGTCAAAAGTAACTCCTTCCCAAGGAGTTTTGGAAACATAAATATTCCCTTCATAAATGAGACAAAACTGAATTTCAGTATTAAATGTTGATATTTTCCCTCCAATTTCAGATCTATATAAGGAACTCCACCTTATCAACTCAACACACCCTAAAATCAAAACTTCTTGAACTCTCTCTATTTCGGCAAAATCTCAAAACATGTCGAACCGAACACTAAGGAACTATTTGAGCATCGATTTCGATTCTTGCATGGAACATGATGATCTGGAAACAAAGGAACTCATGTTTGAATCACTAATCGACACCGGTCTTCGTGATTTTCTCGAAGAATCCGGTCCTATACTCATTCCGGAAGTAACCGAGTTTTTCAACAATGCATTTATGAAAGGAGATTTTATTGTTTCCACGGTGAGAGGCCGTTTCGTCTTTCTGGAAGAGAGCACATTCGCTCAAATGTTCAATTTACCCACTGAAGGGTTTTCCGATTTCCCATCTCGGGTGGGCAGTGCCGCGACCGAATATTCGGTATTGTTCTCCGGAACCGAGGTGCTAGTGGAGAACCACGGGCTGAAAACCCGCCTTGCCAACCACATCCAACTCCTTTACGAGATTGTCAACCGATCCATCATCTGCCAATCTCCGAACCAACACTACTCCAAGAAAGTTTTTGACATGATGACCTACATTGTCAGCTATACACCCATAAGTTGGTCATTGGTCATCTACAAAAACCTGAGGACTATGGTGGAGACCAAAAGAGGTCTCGGTTACTCTCCTCACTTAAGCCGGCTCTTTCTTAAGTATCGTCTTGAATTTGGACTAGGTACACCGACATCAAATGTTCTTGATAAGGATGGGGTGGAGGACAAGCTCTCTAGAATAGTCATTACATAAGTTGTATTTCTATTTTTTATATATTCTAAACCGATCGGTTTCTATCACGTATCTTTTCTTTCAATGACTATCTAATTTCTAAGCTTGATAACCGGGTCAAAAATCGCAATATTAGAATATCTATCTGACTAACCGGTTGATATCGCTAAATAACTTCATTGAAAAATCCGGTCAAACTCGAAAACCGCATCATCATCGCGGTAAATAAACTACTTCATTTAATAAACGGTAACAAGAAGAACCGCTTCATCGCCGGTTAAATAACCGCAATGAAAAACACGCTCAAGAATTGCCGCTCAAAACCTTTGGAGGGAAAATTCCCGCTCATGGATTCCCGCTTAAATTCCCGCTCATCAATTCCCGCCCATGATTTCCCGCTTTTAGTCTTTGGAGGGAAAGTTCCCGCCTAACCATGATGGGACAGTTCGCGACAGTTGGAATTCCAAACCGCAACTATAAATAGGGTCCTTAGTCATTTTCTTTCATTCTCACGCGAATCGGCTTTCTCACTCTAGCTTTCAGCTTTCTCAACTCTCTCAAACCTTTACTATCTTGATCTCTCGGTCCTATTCTCTAAAATGGGTCGCGATTCAGTGCTGTTCAAACACATCATCCAAGTCGATTTCGAGGAAATTCGGGCAAACGGTTCGGCTCAGGCAAAGCATGTGTTAACCCGGATCTCCGAGTCCGGTCTCGAACACTTTCTGGGCGGGCCATTCGTATTATACCAGGATGCGGTCAACGAATTTTTCCTAACCGCATTCCTGACCGAAGGGTCAATCATCGAAACCATAGGCGGTCAACGACTCGAATTGACGGAGGAGTCGGTCGCTAAAATACTGCATCTGCCATCCGAGGGGAGCGACTTCTCGGTTTCCATGGACGAGGAGACCTTCCAGGAAGCTTGCCAGGTTCTTTCAGAAACCGCGGTCCCTATCGTGGTATCCGGAAAGAAATCATCTCTTCTACCGGAGTATAGACCGCTGTGTGATATCTTCACAAAATCGGTCCAAACAAGAGGAGGGAACTTCGACAGTCTCACCCGGGCAAAGATTGAGATGATTGCCGGTTTGGTCAACGGCATCAACATCAACTGGGCTAAGGTAGTTTTCACAAACCTGTGTGAAATGGTGGATCCGACATCTATTCGGTCATGGGGATACGCCATCCCACTTGGAAAAATAATGCGTCATTTCAACATTAACACCGGCCCTGTGTTCTCCTCGCCCCGAGCAAAATTATAAAGTCTCATCAATTCAAGGACAAGAAAGGCAAAAGGAAGGCCTCCAGTTCTACAGGTGGCCGAAAGAAGAAGACAACCAGTAAGAAGGCAACTCCGGTCAAAGAAAAATCCGGAAGCAAGAAAGATAGACAACCAATCGGATCGGCTAATCCGATGTCCGACACCTCCAACACTGAAGATTCGGCATCCAGCTCTGGCCGAACCACTTCTCAAAATACCAGAGGAGATCAGTTCTGTAAAGGGAAAGGACCGATAGTCGAGGAAAAATCGGTCTGACATGATGATGATGGTGCCGGCTCGGACAGACTTCGGGAGGAAGAATCCGCGGATGAAACAACATTGCAAACGGCCGAGGAGCTCGTCAGTAGAATCATAAACGAGATACATCAGCAGGCTTGCGCGGCATCCGACGTGTTCTATCAATGGGTCCGGCACCGGCATCGGATACTCTACAAAAACATGCTACCAGATCTCACCGTTAGCCAGAAATTCGAGAAGTTGGTTGAGATGGAGAAGGAGGTCATCAGCCTCACAAACACTCAAGACGTCACAACCGCCCTAAGACGAAACACGATGGTCGAACCGCGTGCTCGGTTACAAAGGCTCACCGAACACATTCGACGCCTCCAAGAAAGGCATATTCCGGGGACACCGGATTCCTCACTTGAACTGTTGGTGTTAGAATTGCTTGCGGTCAAGGAAAGAGCACTGACCGAGGAGATGGTGCGGCTTGAAGCGGAGCCCGACCACCAAGAAACATCGAACTCATCCGGATCCCCTCCTGAGGATGTTGGCGGTCAGAATCCGACCGATAAAGAGCAATCCTCTCCTCCACCGGATCAGAATGTCAACTTAACCAGAGTCAGGACAGGAACACCTCTCACCGACCAGCGAGCATCTGTTCAAACCGTGGATTCGGAACCGGCCATAACGGAAGAAAGGGTAAAGGCCCTCATTGAAGAATTTGTCAACGACACGGTTCAGCTATTGAAGAAGAAAATCAAAGAAACCGCGGCTAAAGCCATCGAGATGGCCGAAACAACAAAGGATGATCTAAACAAGGCGGTCGATCGGATCACGTCAGTTGAAACAAATTACGGTAATACGGATCAACTGTACGGTGGTCATCTTGACCGAACAAAGGCATTGGAGGATATAACTCCGAAGCTGGTGACCGACCTCGCTTCGGTCAGCCAAAGAGGCGCTATGATGGAACGGTCTCAAGAAACGACCGATCAAAGGTTGACGAAGGTCGATGAGGACCTGGCTCGATCCGGTGCCCAAGCCGGCTCTACACTTGAGAGGGTAATGACTTACACACTGGAAGACTAGACCGCCAGGTCTGAAGACTAGACCACCAGGTCTGAAGACTAGACCACCAGGTCTGAATCACTAAACCTTTGCTCAACCAATCAGATTCAAGGAAATGAAATGTGACCGTTGGCACATTTCACCTATAAAAGAAGGAGCTGAAGAGGAATAAATGCGGTTACAAGTTCCAAGAGTTTTCTACAGCCTAAGTCAAAAATCGTGTTCTATCTCTCTAAAGAGCTTAAGCGTTTATTTGAAGAGTAATTACAATTTCGGTTAAAATTGTACGGGTGTTATCGAGCAGAAAATAAGTCTCGATCGGATTGTGTTTGTGTATTCCTTAATGAATATCCTTCTTGCGGTTTCGAGATGAAGGGGTGACGTAAGAGTTTCATCTCCGAACATCCATAAAACCTGTCTCGTTATTTACTTTCCGCATGCTTTACATTCTAACCGATCTGCACTAACATACTAATACCACTCCAACCGATTCAACATCACCTAAACCGAATTACCAAGCTGCAAAACCGACCCAGCAATCTCCAAACTTGTCTTATTCAAATCTGGTTCTGCCTATCTCATATGTGTGCTGCTTCAACCTGAAACAAACCACTTCCGCACTTGAACTCGGTTCAAGGGTTTGTAACAGTTTGTGTAGTATTGAAACCCCGGTATTAATCTCTAACCGGATTAATCGCCACCTTTGAGTGAGACGCGCTGACCGGACAACCCCGGTCCCCCAGCCGCGACCTAGATCTTAACAAATCGGTTAGAGTATAAGGCAGGCAGAGAGTAAATAACAAGACAGGTTTTTATGGATGTTCGGAGATAAAGCTCCTACCTCACCCCTTCCTCTTGAAACTGCGAGAAGGATATTTACTAGTGAATACACAAACACAATCCGATCGAGACTTATTTTCTGCTCGATAACACCCGTATAATTTTAACCGAAATTGTAATCACACTTCAAATAAACACTTAAGCTCTAAGTCTTGTAGAGAGATGAACTTGCAATAAATCTTAGAGCTTGTAGTTGTTAGGACTGGTGACAGTACAATCAGAACTTGGGTTGTTGAAAACTCTTTTAAACTTGTAACTGCATTTACTCCTCTTCAGCTCCTTCTTTTATAGGTGAAATGTGCCAACGGTCACATTTCATTTCCTTGAATCTGATTGGTTGAGCAGAGGTTTCGTGATTCAGACCTGGCGGTCTAGGCTTCAGACCTGGCGGTCTAGGCTTCAGACCTAGCGGTCTAGGCATCAGACCTGGCAGTCTAGGCTTCAGTGTATAGGTAAAACCGTCTAAGTTTGTCTTTTACTTAATATGGCAACTGTCGGTTGGACAGTTGCCTGTACCTGGAGGATTGCGCTTCTGATTTATCCTGGAGTGGAAAGATCTTGTCGGACGATCTTCTGCAGTCTGCATACTGTCTTCAGACTTGTATGAATATGACATTACTAAAGTCTGTCCCTTCGGTATCATCCTTAACAGATACTCGAAGTATCTATTTGTATTGGTCGGTTGTTTATGTTAACCGGATGACTTCCGGTTTTTCCATAACTTCAGATTGACCGAATGTTCAATGATTTTGACCTTCTGATTTAACCGGTCTTGTTTTCTTGTTCGGTCAGGTTTTTGTTCGGTTGGATTACTTGACCGGTTGCGTAATTTGACTGTTCCTGCACAAGAGATTTGGTTTTGTTAAGTTCTATTTAACCGATCTAATTTTATCTAACAATTTCTCCCTTTTTGATTATTTTATTTAAAATATTAAAAACTATGTAAGAATGCAAATGTAGGCCGGTTGTTTTTAAAAATTTATTTGGCCGGATTTTTAGAAACTGACTTGGAAGAATTTTTCGAAAAATTTTGGGAAAATTTTGAGAAAAATTATGAGAAAATTTTTTTTTGGAAAATTTTTATATTTTATTTAACAATTTCTCCCTTTTTGATTATTTTATTTAAAATATTCAAAACTATGTAAGAATGCAATTGTAGGCCGGTTTCCAAAAATACTTGATATATATACGAAATATACTAAGGTAAAAATACTTGATATATATAAAATTGAACTAAAGTAAACATAGGAAATATAAGGAAAGAAAGCCCCTATTTCTTCGATCTGGGCGGCAAGAATTTTTCCAGGTGTTCATTGGTTTCTTTTCCCTTGACCGCTGGAACCGGCCTGGATGAGGATCCTTAACGCTTGAAGTGCCGGTGAAAGGAGAAGCCGGTGGAGCAAATGATCTGATTGGAGCTACGTCAAGACCTCGCGGTCTTTTGGTTAGCGGTACACTTTCGTCCTCAAGATCTACATTGTCCTGCGAAACCGGGTTGCTTGGAGGGTCGATAACCGTGTCAGTAACTCTGTCCAATAACTTTTAAACCGCCGCCCTCTTGGAAGAATTCTTTCTCTTTCTTGTAGTCGGACCGGACGGGGGAGCAGCCTCTTTAGACTTCTGATGAGCCTCGGCGAAATCATTGTATGCAGTCTGTTGGCCGATTAGTCGAGCCGCATCTTCATTTTGATGAACCGCTATGGTCGGTCCCATGTTTTCTAATGTCTGCAGTCGTCCAGCCAGGTTCGCATCTGCCTCCGCAGTTTTCTTTTGAAGTCGGTTTTGCTCGTCCAAGGCATCCTAAAGCTTCTGCGCCGCGAGCGCATTTGCCTCCTCGAGTGCTTTGTCGGGTGCCAGTTTTGCCGCTATCAACTCCGCCACCTGTTTTGTGACCGCCTTTAGTTCAGCCTCGGTTTTGGCATGCTTTTCTTCAAGCGTTCCCACCCTCTCAAGTGTAGAGCCGGCTTGGACACCGGATTGAGCCAGATCCTCATCAATCTTCTTCAACCTTTGATCGATTGTTGATTGGGTTTGTTCCGTCATACCGACCTTTTGGTTGGTAAGAGCGAGGTTGGTCACCAGCTTCTTAGTTGCCTCTTCCAATGCCTTAGTTCTGTCAATATGGCCGCTGTACAACTGATCGGTCATGCCGTAATTGTCTTCAACGGAGGTGATCCGTCCGATCGCGTTTTTTAGCTCTTTGTTTGTCGACTCAATCATCTCGATGGATTTAGTCGCGGTTTCTTTGATCTTCTTTTGCCACGGCCGAATGACAACATTGACAAATTCCTCGATAAGGTCCTTTACCCTATCTTCCGTTATAGCCGGTACCGAATCCCCGGTTTGAACAGAGACTCGCTAGTCGGTGGGCGGTGTACCCGTCCTAAGTTCGGTGCTGTTGATTTCATGTTCCGGTGGAGGAGAAAAATGCTCATTTTCGGTTGGATTCGGACTGCCATCATCCTCAGGTGGGAATCTAGAGAAGTTCGACGTCTCTTGGTGCTCGGGTTCCGCTTCTAGCTGTGCCATCTCCTCGGTCAATTCCTTTTCCTTGACTGCTAGCATGTCCAACACCAAGAGCTCAAGTTGAGAGTCCGCTGTCCCTAGGATATGCTTTCCTTGGAGACGTCGGATGTGTTCGGTGAGCCCTAGTAACCGAGCATGCGGTTCGACCATCCTACTTCGTCGTAGGGCGGTCATGACGCTCTGAGCCTTTTTGAGGTTGACTACCTCCGCCTACATCTCAACTAGCTTCTCGAATTTCCGGTCAACTGTGAGATCCGGTAGCATGTTGTTGTAGAATATTTCATGCCGGTTCAGGCCCATTGATAGTAGACGTCGGTTGCCGCGTGAGCCTACTCATGAATTTCTTCCATGATTCTGTTGACGAGGTCCTCGGCCGTTTGCCGGATGTGTTCATCCGCGGATTCATCTGCCTCCTGTAGTCTGTTCGAGTCGGCATCAACATCATCATGTCGGACCGATTGGTCTTCGACCATTGGTCCTTTCCCTTTGCCGGTCTGATCTTCTCCGGTGTGTTGTGAGGCGGTTCGGCCAGAGCTGGATGCCAAATTTTCAGTGTTGAGGGTGTCGGACTACGGATTAGCCGATTCAGTTGGTTGCTTATCCCCCTTGGTTCCGGATTTTTCTTTGACTGGAACCGTTTTCTTGCTAGCTGCTTTCTTCTTTCGGCCGCTTGTAGAACCGGAGGCCTTCTTTTTGCCTTGCTTGTCCTCCGGTTTAATAAATCGATGGGATTTTATAACTTTGCTAGGGGCGTATCCCCATGACCGTTTGGATGTTAATGTTGCTAGGATTTTATAACTTTGATGGGAGGAAAACACCAGGGCCGGTGTTAATGTTGAAGTGACGCATCAGTTTACCGAGTGGGATGGCGTATCCCCATGACCGTTTGGATGTCAGATCCACCATCTCACATAAGTTTGTGAAAACCACCTTCGCCCAGTTGATTTTGATGCCATTGACAAAACCGACAATCATCTCAATCTTTATCCGGGTGAGGCTATCATAGTTGCCTCCTCGCGCTTGAACCGATTTGGTGAAAATATCGCATTGTGGTCTATATTCCGGTTTAAGATAGGTCTTCTTACCGGATATCGCGATAGGGACCTCCGTATCCGAAAGATCCCGGCAAGCCGCCTGGAAAGTTTCCTCGTCTGTGACTACCGAGAAGTCGCTCCCCTCGGTTGGTAGATGCAGTACTTCAGCAACCGACTCCTTCGTCAGTTTGAGCGGTTGTCCGCATATAGTTGCAATGATTGTCCCTTCGGTGAGGATGGCGGTTTGAAAGAATTCATTGACCGCATCCTGATATAAGACGAATGGCCCGTTTAGAAAATATTCGAGACCGGACTCAGAGATCTGGGTTAACACCCGCTTTGCCTCCGCCGAACCATTCGCTCGAACTTCATCGAAGTCGACTTGGACGATGTGGTTGACAGATTCGCGACCCATTCTAGTTTGAATAAATCGAGAGATCGAAGGATTGAAAATTTTGAGAGGTTTGAGAGATAGAGAGAGAAAGCCGATTCGCGTGAGAATGAAAGAAAATGGCTAAGGACCCTATTTATAGTCGCGGGTTGGAATTTCAACTGCCGCGAACCGTCACATCAGGATTGCGCAGGAATTTTCCCTCCAAAATGCTTTGGGCGGCAAGTGATGGGCGGGAAACTTTGAGCGGGCTATTGATGCGGTTATTTAACCGGCGATGAAGCGGTTTGTTCTTTTAACCGATTATGAAGCGATTATTTAACCGTGAAGAGGCGGTTATGTAATGTGACCGTTCTATTTACGAGACGGTTATTTAACCGGAGATGACTCGAATTATGTTTAACCGGTTGAACTTTTAGACCGATTTTTAATTTCGCAACTCCGAGCCGAATTTTGGACTTTACTGAATTTTGAGCACATTTATTTAAGTGATCATTTCATTAAAAAGGAATGACATAGAAGATACCGATACATAATCGGTTTACAGTACATAAAGGAACAAACTTATGTAACTACCATTCTATTGAATCTGTCCACCACCATTTCCTTGTGAAGGACACTTGAGAAGCACACCGGGGTACCCGGTCCAAGATGTTGATTGTGTGTACGAAGGAACCTACTAATGTGAGGAGCATACCCGAAACCTTTCTGTGTCTCGACCATTGTCTTCAGGTTATTGAAGATGACCGATGACCAGTTGATGGGGGTGTTGCTGATGATGTAGGTCATCATGTCGAAGAGTTTCGTTGAATAGTGTTGATTCGGAGATTTACAGATAATGGATCGGTTGACGATCTCGTGAAGGAGTTGGATGTGATGGGCGAGGCGGGTTTTCAAACCGTGGTTCTCCACCGGTACTTAGGTTCCGCAGAAAAATTGCGCATAGTCAGCCACTGCACTACCTACCCGGGATGGGAAATTAGAGAACCCTTCAGTGGGCAGTCTGAACATTCGGGAGAATTCTCTTTCGCAAAGAACATAATGGTGATTTTTCACCATGGAGATAATGGCATCATCGGATATGATAGCATTTCTGAAGAATTCCATTACTTCTGGAATGAGAACGGGTTCGGCTTCTTCGAGAAAATCCTGAAGGCCGGTGTCGATTAGGGATTCAAAGAGGACTTCCTTTACTTCAATATCCTCAATCGTGAGGACGGAGTTGAAGTCGATGCATATATAGTTTCTTAGTGTGCGGTTCGACATTCTTTCAAAGTTTGTCAAGAGAGAGAAAGTTTAAGGGATTCTGATTTGTTTGGAGGTATGTTGAATTGATAAGATGGGGTCCCTTATATAGATTTGAAATTGGAGGGAAAATAGGGGCATTTAATGCTGAAATTCAGTTTTGTCTTATTTATGAAGGGAATATTTATGTTTCCAAAACTCCTTGGGAAGGAGTTACTTTTGACCGGTTGCGGAGCTCGAGGTGGAGAATCTAGTTAGAAAGTAACTAAGTTTGTGTAATTTACCATGTAGTTGGAAGTTGAAAGTTACTTTTTATTAATGAGAGAAAAATACAGGAAACCAAAAGGGACATAGTTGAAGCCGAAAAGAAACATAGTCTAAGCCGAAATGATCATATCGATACAACCGTTTCGTGCAGCAAAATGACCGGTTGTAGGAAGGAATTACTTAATTGCCGGAGGAGTTGAGGTGTCGGTTCTTCCTCTTCCATGCCTTCTCGAACCGCTCATAGAATGAGTCGGCAACTTCCTTGGTTATGACCTAGGCCTGATTCAGTCCTTCGCCCGGACAGAGTGGAACCCCGAGTTCCGTGAGTAGGCAGCTGATCTGGGGAATGAGGCCGGTTTGGCGAATGCTGATCATCCAGATCAGGACATCGAATAACACCCTGGACCAGTTGACCGGCGTATCTGTTGTGATAGCGGCCATCATATTGAAAGTTGTAGCATAGTAGGTGTTGGTCACATCCTTGCATATGATGACACGACCGATGATATCATTGAGTAGCTGGTATTCAGCCCTCAATGATGACCTAGCACCGTGGTCACTGACCAGATGGTTTGACCGAGAGATGCTTAAAACATTTTGAAGATTTCATAGTGCTCTGTACTTTGAGCTGAATCAAAATCAACTTGAAGAATGTTTGGAAACTGAGACATTTTTGTTTTAGTGATAGGATAAGTTGATACTTGTGAATATTTTGTCTGAGATTTACCTAACTTATATATTAGTGGAGGGATGATAGTATTATCCAGTGTGTAGCAGGTAATAGTGTCTATTAACCATAGGGTAAAACATATTGCATGAAATAAGCATGTCTACAACCTAGGATGTGAGTCATAGGCCTGGACGGTGAAAAATATCATATCTTCACGTCTTTTGAGGTATGACCATTTTGCTTTGAAAATGTATCTTTTCAGAACAGAGACATTTAAACACAGGAAGTTGTTCCATCTTTGTTCGGAAGCCAAATAATCCGAAGTAAACTATTTCAAAACCGGTTGGTTTTTAGTCATTCGTTCCGATGCGGTTGATTAGTGTAAACACTAAGTAACCGGTCGGTTTACTCTAACTGATAGACAAAGCGGTTCTTCACTAGGTACCTTGGTGAATTTGGAATCCGATAATTTAGGAGGAACTACCGGTTTTGTCTGTTCGAATCGATTTCCCTTTTAGGCATGTGAAGAGATAAGCTGACTAAGATCGGTTAAGCCAAGTATGTTTCTGAAGTGAGAAAACTTAGCTTCCTGCAGAGCTTTGTGAAGATATCGACCACTTGTTGTTCTATTGATACGTATTCCAACCGGATATGCTTTAACATGACATGTTCCCGGATGAAGTGATGCCTTATGTCGATGTGCTTGGTTCTAGAGTGTAGAACAGGATTATATGTGATTGCTATGGCACTTGTGTTATCACAGAATATCGGAGACTCTTCGGCTATTGTTGGATCCATAGAAGTTGTGAACAACAACTTCCGGCTGCCTGATATTCAGCTTCTGCGGTTGACGTGGCAACTGATGTCTGTTTCTTGCTGTGCCATGAAACAAGCCGATCAACTAGGAATTGGCATGTTCCGCTGGTACTTTTTCTGTCAACTTTACAACTTGCATAATCTGCATCTGAGTAACTTGTGAGGTTGAAGGACGAGTCTTTTGGATACCACAGACCGACTTCAGGGGTTCCCTTTAGATATTTCAAGATTCGCTTTGCGGCTGTGTAATGAGACTGTTTTGGATTAGCCTGGATTCTTCCACACACACCGACCGCATATAGTATATCTGGTCTACTTGCAGTCAAGTATAAGAGAGAACCGATGATTCCTCGGTAAGCTGTCAAGTCTACTGCCTGACTGTCATCATCCTTATCCAATTTGACTGATGAGCTCATTGGAGTAGCGGCTGACGAGCATGTATCCATCCCAAATTTCTTTAGAAGTTCCTTTGTGTATTTAGGTTGGCTTATGAAGGTTCTTTCTTCGAGTTGCTTAACCTGAAGACCTAGGAAGAAACTTAACTCTACCATCATACTCATTTCAAATTTGTTAGTCATCAAGATTGAGAATTTATCACATAGCTTGGAATCGGTTGAATCGAAGATAATATCATCTACATATATTTGAACAAGTAGGATGTGTTCCTTTTTCTCAAATTTAAATAGTGTTTTGTCCACCGAACCGATGGTGAAATCATGTTTTAACAGAAATGCGGTTAGTGTATCATACTAGGCTCTAGGAACTTGCTTTAAACCGTATAAAGCTTTGTTTAAGCGGTATACATGATTGGGCAGGTCAGCATTTTTGAAACCGGGTGGTTGTTCAACATATACTTCTTCACGTAGTTCACCATTCAAAAATGCACTTTTGACATCCATTTGAAAAACTTTAAAATTTTTGAAAGCAGCAAAAGCCAGAAAAATCCTAATGGCTTCAATCCTAGCTACAGGGGCAAATGATTCTTCAAAATCAATGTCTTCTTCTTGTTTGTATCCTTGTGCCACTAATATGGCTTTGTTCCTCGTGACCAAACCGTCTTCATTGAGTTTATTTCTAAATACCCATCTTGTTCCTATGACTGGTTGATCTTTCGGTCTAGGGACTAAGTACCAGACTTTATTACTCTCAAACTGGTTTAACTCTTCTTGCATGCCCAAGATCCAATCCGGATCTGACAATGCTTCATCCACTCTTTTCGGCTCAATCTGGGATATAAAAGCGGAATTAAAGTATTCCTCCAAGATTTGTCGCCTAGTTCGAACAGGTTTTGAGGAGTCACCTATAATTAGCTCAGGAGGGTGATTTGTATTCCTTTTGAGGTTCGGTTCAGGAGCGTCTACCAAATCACCGTTTACTTGATCAAGGCTAGACATATCGGTAGGCTGAACAGGGATGTCAGACCGACCGATTTCCTCGGTTTGGACCGAAGTATCAACTTCCTGTCGTGGGACAGCTTGATCCGGCTGGGTTTCATCATTACCCATTTGGTCATGGACAAACCGCCTGAAAACTAGAATCTCGTCTTCAATATCAGAATGGATATTGTTATTTTCCAATCTGTTGTGTAGATCAAAGCATGATGTAGTGTTGCTTTCAACCGATTCATCGAAAACAACATGAAGTGATTCCTCCACGGTTAAGGTTCTAGTGTTATAAACTCTGTATGCCTTACTAACTGTTGAGTAACCTAGCATGATTCCAACATCGGATTTTGCATCGAAAGCAGATAAATAGGTTTTGCCATTTATGTGAATGTAGCATTTACAACCGAAAATCTTAAGATACTTAAGGTTAGGAACCCTATCAAAATATACCTCATAAGGTGTTTTGTTGTGAAACTTCTTAATCAAAGACCGGT
This sequence comes from Impatiens glandulifera, assembly GCF_907164915.1. NCBI lineage: Eukaryota > Viridiplantae > Streptophyta > Magnoliopsida > Ericales > Balsaminaceae > Impatiens > Impatiens glandulifera. The sequence goes on along the minus strand of NC_061863.1, from coordinate 42,307,217 downwards.
TTTGTGTATGACATGCGGTGTTGATAGCCTCAGCCCAGAATTTCTGGGCAATACCCGAATCGGCTATCATGGACCGTGCGACTTCCTTGAGAGTTCGGTTTCTTCTCTCGGCCAGGCCGTTCTGTTGAGGAGTCCTAGCACTAGACAACTCGTGTCTAATACCGGATTCATCAAGAAATGCATTTAGAGTGCTATTTGTAAATTCGGTTCCTCTATCACTTCTAATGCTATTAATACGTGTTGATTTTTAATTTTGCAAACTTTTAAGCAGTGTGATCAAATTTGATGCGGTTTCACGTTTGGATGGCAGAAATATTACCCATATATACCTAGAGTAATCATCAACAACTACCATAGTGTAAAGCATACCTCCTAGGCTGACGACCCTAATCGGTCTAAATAAATCCATGTGAAGAAGATCTAAGCATCAGTTAGATTGAATATGTCCTTTACTCTTGAAGGTTGACCTAGTTAGTTTACCCATTTGACATGCTGAACAAACCTTATCCTTACTAAACACTATGTCAGGAACTCCTTCGACTAACTTTTTATCGCGAATATAGTTTAAGGTTTTCATGTTTAAAACCTAAAACTCCAAGCCGATGAAGAAGAACAGGAACGGCTGAGAAAGGAGCGTGAAGCATAGGTTTTCCAGATAGCACAGAAACTTCATGAGGAAGAAATGGCCAAATATAAAGAAGTCGAAACAGGAGAGATCGAAACGGTTCAATATCTTCAAACTGAGCGGCCGACTGGCATGACAACAAGGGCTCAGTCAAACAAAATAAAGAAAAAGGAAATAACTGAACTGCTATCTCAGGTGGAACAAAGTGATCCTCAAACGGGTGTAAATCCTAATGTTTCACTCATCGATGAAGAGGAAGAGGATGATATTCCTCTACACACAAGGAAACACAAATCAGTACCAACTACTGCTGCCATCTCAACCATTCAACCGAATCAGGGAACATCAGCCAGACCTTCAACTTGACCGACCAGATCAGAAGGCATTTTCTTTAACTTCAACCGCATCCCTTTCACAAGAACAAATTTTGTAACCGGTTGGAGCATCGACGCCGAAAAGAGGATAAAGGAATGGAATGAGGAGCAAAAGGCAAAGGCTAAGGCAAAAAAATAGAGGGGGACAACCGAATCCATGATCTTATAATTTATTATCTTTTCCTACTTTCTTATTACTACTTATTATATATATAATACTTTTGAAATTTCGGTTTTAAGACTTTACTTTACAAACAATTTTCACCACGGTTTGGCCGATTTGCTGGTTTCGATACTTTTCGGTTAAAAGCATCAAAACGGGAGAAATTAATGAGAAATTTCGAAAAACAAAACCTCCTAAAAACCGGTTAAACACTTCTTAAAACGTTCTGAAACCGGCCAACAATTACAAGTTTGAATTTTTATTTTAAATAATCAAAAAGGGAGAAATTGTTAGAATTTTCCTCAACTCTTCCAACCGGCCAAATAAATACAACTTCTTTAAAATCGGCTAACGATTATAAGTTTTGAGTATTTATTCTAAATAATCAAAAAGGTAGAAATTGTTAGAATAATTAAGATAGTTAATTTATTGACTATCCGAAGAACCTAATCCATCCTCAAACTTATGTGCAGAAATAGCTTCAACCGAATCAGCTAAACTCATCAACAGGATCGGCCAACCCGGAATAATATAACTGATCCATCTTCCTAAGACCCGGTTCAAGACACATTCAAAGCTAAGTCGGATCGGCTCAAACTCATGCCCGGAAAGAAGTTCCAACTGATAAAATTCCGCCTGCCTCAAAACTTCGAAGATCCCAAGATCAACGGGAAGATTATTCGAGTAACGAATAATCTGAAGATGACGTAACTAAAATATCTTGGGAATATGCAAAGAAGGATCTGATATAAGGCATGCGGAAATTACAATCATTGCAGATTTTATCCAAGATCACAAGGAATCTTCACGGTGTACGCGGCCGCCTCATGCATGGCTGCCACATGTACAAAAAGCAGAGCTACCTACTCTAGTCGGCTCGGATGACCAATCAACAGATGAGAGAGAAATATGACCTTTGTCATATTTCCTATATAAGAGGAAGCCAAGGCCATTAAAGATATTACCAACGTGCGAGCTCTCAACTCAGTCTTTCACCTGATAAAATCTGAAAAGCATCCGATTTACTACAGTTCTCTTGATCAAAGTGAAACAGTTGTAAACGTTTAAATATTCTGTTGTAAAAGTGTATTACATCGTTGTGTAAGTGATTGTAAAGTTAACGACGAGCAGTAAACAAGAATCGATCGTAGTGTGTTGTCTAAATATTCCTTAGTGAATATCCTTCCTACTGTTTGAGAAGAAGGGTTGACGTAGGAGAGATTGCTCCGAACATCCATAACAAATATGTCTTGTGTTCTTTACTCTTTGTCTGTCTAACCGAACCGGATTTACTGTCATTCTAACCGAACCGAACTCACTTCACTTAAACCGAATTCTCCCTTCTACCTTCCTCAACCGAATTGTGTACAGCTGCTTCAGGTTGAAACAGACATTTCCGCCCTTGAACCCGGTTCAAGAGTCTATGACAACCTGCGTAGTGTTAAGAACGGTTCTAATCTTTAACCGCATTAGTGACAATTGGTGTGTGTGTTGTTGTAAGTGATTATCGTTAGCCAGACCCCGGTCCTCTATCGGCTATCCCAATCCTAACATATTACTTGTACAAATATATGTAGATGATATTATTTTCAGTTCAACTAATCCCAAATTATGTGATAAATTTTCTAAAATGATGACTAACAAATTTGAAATGAGTATGATGGAGGAATTGAGCTTCTTCTTAGGCCTCCAAGTTCGGCAGATTGAAGGAGGGATATTCATTAATCAGGCCAAGTACACAAAGGAATTATTGAAGAAATTTGGCATGGAAATCTGTTCAGCTGCTTCAACCCCAATGAGCTCTTCAATCAAGCTAGATAAGGACGAAGACGGTCAGAGTGTTGACATCACTTCTCTACCTAACAGCAAGTTGACCGGACATTCTATTTGCGGACATTAATAAAACGTTTATTTATTAGATTCCGTTTAATAAGTGTTAATTAAATATTAAAATATTAAATGCTTTTGAATCGGCATCTAAATCAATGAAACGGTTAGTTATTAAGATGCAATCAATAAATATTTCTTTTGGCATTAATTAAAATTTGAACGGTTATTTTATTTAATATTTTTCTTGGGAAAAGACTCACTTTCAAATAAGGCATCATTTTTGCCGAGTTTGGGGGGTTGTGGGGTCACACATTTAAGAGTGACGGTTCAAATACCCATTTTAGAAATAAATCACTCAACCAGAAAAATATTTCATATAAAGGGAAGGGATGGAGGATTTTAGGATCTTATATTCTTTGCAAAAAAAAAAATCTTATCAGAAAAAACCCTAAAATCAATCTCTTGCTTTAATTTCTCTCTATAAATCATACCCTTTCATCTTCTCCATTCAACTAAACCTATCACAATGGGAAGAGATAACGCTTAGTTCAATCACATTGTTCAGGTAAACTTCGATTGCATCTATCGTGCAGGATCGGTTGAGATGCGGACATTGATCCAATCTATTGAAGAATTTGGACTAAAGAACTTTCTAGAAAGTCCGGCGGTCTATTATCCGGAGGCGGTTCGTGAGTTCTTCAACACGGCGCACATCCCCACCGGTCCAGGTATTCCTCTTCCCCACGGAAAAATCTTAACCTCCGCTAGCACTGGGAAATATTTTGTTCGAATAAGAAATTCTAAAGGATCCATGTCCGGAGGACATAGCAAGCAACCGACTAACATAGGAGCCGCTAGCGAAGAGATCAATACCGGTTCTAAACTTCCCAACCCAGAAAACCGATCAGAATCAATGCAAAAACTATAGGCTACCGTAGAGTCTACCGCCAGCACTGGTTGCCTGGCTAAGACAAGACAAAAGAATACTCAACCTGAGGTAAATATCCCAACTCCACCTTTGTTTGATGCCGCAATTGTTGTTACTTCTCAAAAGGAAGCCTCTGCACCTCTTAATACTCCGATTGAGCATGCAGTTTTAGAGGTTCAATCGACAGTATCCGATATTTTACAATAGGTTGTTGGTGATATCGATTAGATGGATAAAACCGATCGGACAGATATTGTTGATAAAAACAGTCAGATAGTTTAAACCGAGTAGGAAAATGCCGATAAATCAGGCCAGTCATCTCCACCAAAAACCGATCGGTCTACCGAACTAGAAACCGGTCAACCGGAGAAAGCATCTACTGATCAGATTAATGTGACTAAGAATCGGGAGGAGGTATCAACCCAACCACTCCGGATGTGAAGATGGCAGCTCAGCAGCTGAGTAGCGATGCCATGTCTCTCTTTGTGAAGAAGTTTGGTGACTTCATGAAGAAAAGAAACTCTAACTCAAACTCTTCAAATTCTAATGACAACAAAAAATCTAAAGCTAATGTTAGTTGTTTTAACTGTGATATTAAAGGTCATTATGCATCGGAATGCCGGAAGCCAAAGTGTGAAGATGCATAGGATGATGGAAAAGAGCTGAAGGCGCTTATGGCAGGCGACAGAAAGAATAGAGGAAGCAGTCGTGGCTCTTATTTTTCATCAAGTGAAAGTGATTAATAAGAGGTGGCGTGCTTCATGGCAAGAGAAGATGAAGAAAGAACTCAAGAGACTGAGGTGATGCAGGAGGATTGCAGGAAGGAAGCTAGAAGAATACTCTTTTGAGTATACAGCCTGGAAGATCAACAATGGCATTTGCCATTCTAGAAGAATAAATGTTTTTATTTGTTAAAAATGTTTTTGGTCTTTGGACCACAAAAATTACTTATCACATTTTTATTTCCATATACAAAATGAGAGGGAAAATTACTTTGGAAGTAAAGATACTCTCTAGATGAATATCCTTAATCGGTCTAATTAGACAAGTGTGTCTAAAAGAAACAGTGTGTACTTAGACGTATTTTTGCTCATAATCTATACATCTAAGTCTATATGTTGAGGTGTTATACCTACGCGATTAGACGGGCACGTCTAATAGACGTTAGACATTTTTACGTCATGAGCAAATGGATGCTCACGTCTAATCAAACACACGTCTAACACGTGGTATCTATGCGGAATTAGACGTACACGTCTAATAGACATTAGACGTACACGTCTAATAGACATTAGACGGATTTTTGTAACACGGAATTAGACGTATGCGTCTAATAGACCCATCTGTGAATATGGATTTGTGAAGTAAGAAAAACGTCTAACTACGTGCTGATTAGACTAATCAAGGACAGCTGTCCCACGTTGAGAGCTATTTTCTTTTCCCGCTCAAAATATCAAACAGTCATCTCTTACTAACATGAAGACACGTGTATTTCATGTTTAGAGAAAATGACTGATATACCCTCATTTGTAATGATGACTCCTTGAAAAAGGACGTCTAACATTTATTGATGGGCCATACCCTTAAGAAAAGACGGTTATTCTGTATTTCTCTCTTCTGTCTATATAAGGATATTAGTGCATGAGTTTGAAAGTTTTCAATCTCTCGAAATCCTTAAGAACCCTAGCTTTATTTGCATTTCTCTCTCTAAATCTCTCTGAAATCTTGTGTCGTTTCATATTCTTTCGAAAATGGTGAAAAAAATCACTTTGGGTCACTGTACTTTGCAGGTGGATTTTCCATCGGTGTACACTTTCGATCAACCGGAGGTGGTGGAGATGTTCCGAACCCTAGAATATTATGGGTTAAGGAAGTATCTCAACGGTCCGTTCATATTCTATGAAAAAGAAGTTCGTGAGTTCTTCAAATCTGCAACTATGGTGGGTGAATCCATCGTAGCAACCGTCAACGGCATGGAGTTCTCATTCGATGAAGCAATTTAAGCTAAGTTCTTTGAACTTCCAACGGAGGGGCACTAGTTCAACTTGATCCTCTCATTAGAAATCATGGAGGAGATGAAGAGAACCTTTTCTACCGATGGTTCGATAATTCATGTAAATGGACTCAAAAAGGAGTTTAAACCGCATTTCATTTTGCTGAACGACGTGGTGGCAAAGGCGCTACAAGGGAAATCTGGCTCTTTCCATCTTTATAGTCAATATCGTTTTGACTATATGTGTGCTATTTCAAAGGGAATCCAGGTAAACTGGGCTCATACCCTCTTCTAGAACTTGTGCTTTTCGATTTGTCAAACAAACAAGGAAAGCATAACGTTTGCGGCTCAACTAAGTCATTTGTTGAAGTATTTGGGGGTTCCTGTTGGTGAACCTGTGCAGATCAACTCTCCAAGAGTATATACTGCCCTTACAGTGGCTAACAAACTGATGAGGATGAAAAACAATCTTGAATCTGCATCTGGTGCATCTAGTCTCCAAACTGGTGGAAAACCCTCTTCCCGATCCAAGCAACCATCTGCTTCTATCATGTCTACAGGGGCAAAGAGATCGAAAACGGTGAATGAATCGGAGGCCAGTTCCTCCAGTCTGAAAAGTTCAAACAAGAAGGATTCTGAATCTGTCAATTCAAGGTTAAGGCAAGGTCCAGACGTACTTGCTGCAACTCTGATGTCCTCACTATCTACTCCCTCAACCATTTTGAGGAAGCCTTCTAGATCTTGTGTCTCAAAGGAGAAGAAGACAAAGGCGCCCCGCGTATCTAAATCTGTAAAGGTAACCTCTTCCAAATCTTTGGCCGCTGTTCCTAAGTTTGATGTTCCCGTAGTGGAACAAGTTGAATCTGTATTCTCTCCCTTAAGGGAATCTGCTAAAGGGCCTGATGTTGAGTCAGTTGGTCCAAATGTTGAAAATGTTAACAGGAATGTGTCTCCTATTATTCAAATTGTTCTAGTAGCCGTCGGTGCTACAGAGTTATCTCAACCGGAGCAAGGTGTTGTTCTTACTCTTGTTGCTGGTGAATCCACTATTCCCGCTCCTAAAGATTCTTTGGTAGCATGGAAAGTTGTTCGTGTGGAGCTCCCTGCTGAGCTCTGTAAGAAACCCCAATCAGCGTTCGAACTGATGCACTCCGTCAGACAGACAGGTGGAATCGTGATTGGTGAACCCAGAACTGCTCTAAAACCCGTAGAGGTTGTTGGAAAAGGCAAGAAGATTGCGATTCCAGTTCCTGAAAAGGTATCGAAGGCAATAGGTGTTAGATAAAATTAGACCTGTTAAATATAACTTAACAAAAACAAACTTCCTGTGCAAGAACGGTTAAAGAACCAGGATCGGTCAAGTAATCCAACCGGTCAAGAATCCAACCGATTAGGAAAACAAGACCGGTTAGAAGACAAGGCAAAAGATGTAACCAAAACCGGAAGTCATATGGTTAACCTGAAGCTATGAAAAACCTGAAGTCATCCGGTTAATCTAAACAATCGGTAGACATCCTAAACCGAAATACATCTAATCGGAAAACCGATGTAGAAGCTACTTAGAGAAAGAAGCCAAGAACATCAAACTAAGTACAATCTACAAATCGGTGCAAACAGATACTTTGAGTATCTGCGGAAGATGATACCAAAGGAACAGACTGTAACATTGCCATATCCATACAAGTCTATTAGGATCTAGGTCGCGGCTGGGGAACCGGGGTCTGGCCGGTTATCGCGTCTCACTCAAATGGTGGTGATTAATCCGGTTAGAGATTAATATCGGGGTTTCAATACTACACAAATTGTCACAAATCCTTGAACCAGGTTCAAGCGCAGAAGTGGTTTGTTTCAGGTTGAAGCAGCACACTCACAAGATAGGCAGAACCAGTTTTGAATAGGATAGGTTTGGAAATTGCTGGGTCGGTTTTGATACTTAGTAATTTGGTTTAGGTAATGTTGAATCGGTTGGAGCGGTATTAGTAGGTTAGTGTGGATCGTTTATAAAGTAAAGCAGGCGGAAAGTAAATGACAAGACAGGTTTTTATGGATGTTCGGAGATAAAACTCCTACGTCACCCCTTCCTCTCGAAACCGCGAGAAGGATATTCACTAAGGAATACAAACAATCCGATCGAGACTTATTTTCCTACTCGATAACACCCGTACAATTTTAACCGGTCTATTCTTCCAGCATGTAGGTCAAACCGGATAGGTTTGTCTTTTACTCAATATGGCAACTATCGATTGGGCAGTTGTCTGTACTTGGAAGATTGCATTTCTGATTTATCCTGAAGTGGAAAGATCTTGTAGGACGGTTTTCTGTAGCCTGCAGACTTTCCTCAGACTTGTATGAATATGGCAATGTTCAGTCTGTTCCTTTAGCATCATTCTCAACAGATACTCGAAGTATCTTTTTATGCTGGTCGGTCGTGTATGTTCACCGGATGACTTCCGGTTTTTCCTTGGCTTCTAAATGACCGACTGTCTGGTGTTTCCGGCCTTCTGTTTTGACCGATCCTGTCTTTCTTGTTCGGTTAGGTTTTTGGTCGGTTTGATGACTTGACCGGTGGAGTTTCTTAACCGGTTGAGTGATTTGACCGGTCTGGTTCTTTGTCTGTTCCTGCATAGGAAGTTTGTTTGTGTTAAGTTCTATTAACCGGTCTAATTTTATGTAACAAAGTCTCAGGATACTATACAGACTGCAGAAGACCGCCTGAAGAGATATTTCCATTCTAGGATAAGTCAGAGGCGCAACCTTCCAGGTGCAGGAACCTGTCCAACCGACAGTTGCTACATTAAGTAAAAGACAAACCTAGCCGGTTTGACCTACGCATTGGAAGCATAAACCGCCAGGTCTGGAACACTGAACCTCTGCTCAACCAATCAGATTTAAGGAGAAGAAATGTGACCGTTGGCACATTTCACCTATAAAAGAAGGAACTGAAGAGGAGTAAATGCAGTTACCAGTTCCACCAGCTACAAGTTCTAAGAGTTATTAATTACAAGTTTATCTCTCTCTACAAGATTCAAAGTCTACGTGTGCATTTGAAGTGAGATTACAATTTCGGTGAGAATTGTACGAGTGTTTATCGAGCAGTAAATAAGTCTCGATCGGATATTGTGTTTGTGTATTCTTTAGTGAATATCCTTCTCGCGGTTTCGAGAAGAAGGGGTGACGTAGGAGTTTTATCTCTAAACATCCATAAAAACATGTCTTGTTCTTTACTTTCTGTCGGCTTCACGTTCTAACCGATTTACACTAACCGACTCATACCGCCCTAACCGATTAAACACTACCTAAACCGTTTTACTAAATCTCAAACCGACCCACTAAACTCCAAACCGAACTTATCCAAATCTGATCTTATTCATCCCGTGTGCGTGTTGCTTCAGTCTAAAACAAACTACTTCCGCACTTGAACTCGGTTCAAGGGTTTGTGACAGTCTGTGTAGTATTGAAACCCGGTGTTAATCTCTAACCGGATTAAACACCAACCGTTGAGTGAAAGGTGCTAACCGGCTAAACCCCGGTTCCCCAGCCCCGACCTAGATCGTAACAATAGGGATTGTTGACCTCATTTTAGATCAAGTTAAAGTCATTACAGCTGAAAAACTGGAGATTTTTGAATCATGGTCTCTAGAGAGATTGTCATCCAAATACAATGATTCTCTGACGAATTCTGCAATAACGAAAGAATGGAAGAAGCGAGTAGCAAATGAAAAGAAAGTTCTGAAATGGGAAAGAACTTCAGAGGTTGTTGAGGCTCTGAAGAGAAAAGATCTAGTGGAAGTTTGCCTGTATGAAAAAGCGCTTTTCCCAATCTTTGAAGCCAGAAAGGCTAACTTGAATCCTGCTGAGAAAGGATCTGAAGTTGAATTAAAAGTGCTAAACGGGCTGAACGACATCTTGGACGGTTATGTCTCGATTGTTTCCCAATACGTCCATGGTGCCGAATCTCTAGCGCAAAGCCTTTCGATGATGATGAAGCTATGGACATTCTTGATGCTGACAACAATGCAGATGAGCTAGATTCTGCTCTCTTGATCGAATTCGGGAATCTTTATGCCGAAGAGAGACGCATTCTAGATCAACCTGTTCATGAGATGCCAAATGAAGAAGAAGAAGTGATTGTCCAAGAGCCTGAACAAGCTCTTGATACAAATGAAGAAGAAGTTCATGTGGAAGATGTGATTGAGGAGGCTGCCAAATGAAGAAGAAGAAAGTTCCTCATCTGAGGAGTAACAGGATCAAAATGCAACATATAAGAAGACTCTTCTATTTCCCGACACCATTGTGGGAAATGTTCATGAAAATATCAACATTCCTCTTCATTACACTGGAAATCTATATTAGAGATTTCAGAGAGCTGAGGAAGAACTATTAGAAGAAGAGCAGGATGAAGCTGCTAAGAATGCCGAGAAGAATCAACCGGAGCAATTCTTGTAGATTCACACAAACTTTGAGCCAATTCATAGCATGGCAGTAGAGTCTGAAGAGATCTCATCACATGAATAATATTCTGCCGAAGGAAACAAGATGTTAAGGTCTATGAAGTCTTTGCTCTCATCCATTCATAAGACCATGACAAAGGCCATGAACACGAAGGAAGAAGAAAGAAAGGGCTTTTGCGAGATTATCAAGGTCCTTACTGAGTTGGACAACACTCTGAAGAAGAACACATATGAGACTCATGTCTCAAATCTAAACTTCTCAAAGTTTGAAAAGCAACTCTTCCAACGTCAAAGTGAATTATTGGACATTGAAAGGCAATTCAATGATGAACGTCATAAAGAGACTTTGGAAGAATTCAGTCTGGTGAAGAATCAGATGATGGAAATTCAGGGTTGTTTAAACAGAAATGATAATGAATGTCAAAAATTTGCTGACTCCATTGCAAGGAAGTTTCAAGCAAAGGAGAACGCAAAGGTCAATGCTTAAGGTGCTCAACCTCGAATCTCTCAAGGAGAATCAAGTAAAAGAAATGATGGTGTGTCAATCGGCACTAGATCCAGGCGAGCTCCAAGCACTGATGACAATCCTAGGCCAACCAAGATAGGTAGAGGTCGAAGCAGTGGTGATCTTGGAGGTCGAAGTGGTGGTGGCCGTAGTAGGCTAGCCAATGTTTATCAAGGAGGTCGTGGAAGCGGTAATGAATGTGGTGGTAGATCAAGTGGAGGCGGTCGTGGTTGTCGCGGCTATCCTTCCTTCTTCAACATGCTTCCCGGTCAAGACATAAGTCCAACCGTTCCTCGAGTTAAAAGGGAAGAACAATAATTTCTTTTCTTATACTCTATTTAAGTCTTTCAAACAATGTTTCTTTGATGGTTCTCTGAATATTGGTTTTGAATGTTTGATGTAAGTGAACAGGTTTTAGTTTATTTATATGAAGAATGAATGTGTTGGTATATATATGCAGGTTTGCAATTTCTTCATCAAAAAGAGGGAAATTATTGGGTCAAATTATTTTGACTGAGTGTTGAAATAATTTAACCATTGAGATTTTGATAATGAAATGACTTATGAGTTTTGATACAGGTGTATTGCAACAATATTTCATGAGACTTGGCTCTAATGAGGATCATTAGATCGATTTTGGAAATTAGATGCATAGAATTAGACGTACAGTCTAACTCATCGGAGTTAGACGTGTAGTCTAATGAATACATAGAATTAGACGTACAGTCTAACTCATCGGAGTTAGACGTGTAGTCTAATGAATGCATAGAATTAGCCGTACAGTCTAACTCATCGGAGTTAGATGTGTAGTCTAATGAATGCATAGAATTAGACTACACGTCTAACTCATCGGAGTTAGACGTGTAGTCTAATAGACTTGTAATTAGACGGATGGTCTAATAGATATTCGGAATTAGACGTACAGTCTAACTCATCGGAGTTAGACGTGTAGTCTAATATATTTGCAAATAGACGGATAGTCTAATATGTGCGGAATTAGACGTGTAGTCTACTTTAGTGGAGTTAGACGTGGAGTCTAATAGAAAGTGAAAGTTAGACGTGAGTCTAACTCCTTTAGACAAGTCTGAGGTAGAACCAGAATTAGACGTGTAGTCTAACTCAGTGGAGTTAGACGTACAGTCTAATGATTATTGGATAATTAGACGTGTAGTCTAATTAGTGAAAGTTAGACGTGAGTCTAAGTCCTTCAGACAAGTCTGAGGTAGAATAGGAATTAGACGTGTAGTCTAACTCAATGGAGTTAGACGTACAGTCTAATGGTTATTGGATAATTAGACGTGTAGTCTAATTAGTGAAAGTTAAACGTGAGTCTAACTCCTTCAGACAAGTCTAAGGTAGAACCGGAATTAGACGTGTAGTCTAACTCAGTGGAGTTAGACATACAGTCTAATGGTTATTGGATAATTAGACGTGTAGTCTAATTAGTGAAAGTTAGACGTGAGTCTAACTCCTTCAGATTAGTCTGAGGTAGAACTGGAATTAGACATGCAGTCTAACTCAGAGTTAGACGTGTAGTCTAATGGTTATTGTAATTAGACGTATAGTCTAATTCTATTATACCAGGCGGTCTAATAGACTCAGTTATTAGAAGGAGATGTTTGATTTCATTAGACTGATTTTCACAATCCGTTTAACTGAAATACATCTAATGTTCAGTTTAAGCAGTATGCTTGAAACTAGCATTTCACCTACCCACGTGCTATAGCTGTACCCTACTCCTGCTCCACTTTCTAGTGAAGATTAGTACAACAGCTATATGCAACCAACCAAGGAATGTCACGTAAGAGAGTTTTACTCACATTACTTGTTTTGCAGGTACATCCCTGATGGAATATTCGGCGCACTACCAGTGGTGTACGGCCACGATCCATGTGCTCAGAACCTGCTGTGTACAATGGAGGATTTCCAATGGAAGAGTTCCACGTATCATTCTAAAAGATTCGACCGTAGCTCCTGCTTAGTATTTAATAAATCTAAAGGACAACGGACAATTTGCCTTAACAAGAAGAACTACTAGCCTTACGAATTTATCCGAACACAACGAACAAGCAATATGATTTTGCAGAGAGAGAAACTACTCAATCATCTTGCTTACTGATTTCAAGCCTTTGAATATTTATACTGTGAAGCTGCTTTCTGATTGTACTGTGTGTGAATCAAGAGAGAGCTAGAATAAAAACACATTTAGCTGAGTGATATTCTTCATTTTGTAATTGAACAGAAAGTGTTATGTTCAATAGTGAGCTAAGTGTGTGTAAACTGTATTTAATTCGAATCATATTATAGTGAATCCTTCCGGTGGTTGGAAGAAGGGGTGACGTAGGAGAGTTTCTCTGAACATCCATAAACAAACTACTGTGTTCTTTCATTTCTGTCATCTTTTCATATTTCATCTTGCGCTTCAAACCCAAGTAAACAATTCCTCCTTGAATCCGTTTCAAGTGTTTACAAGTGTTTACGTAGAATAGAAAGCGAATTAAATCCATAACATGATTTCTTTCAAACTGTTTTTCATAAGCCTTCATCCTTAGCCAGACCCCCGTCTCTATCGATAAATCTAATCCTATCAAGTTTGTAGCCGAATATTTTTGATGTGAGGCCGGAATTTGGGCCTTTAATAGAAAGTGTTTAACCAATGTTAAGATGATATCGAAATTTTGATTTTAAACCGGAATAATTAGAATGAGTAGATGATTTGGATTAACCGAAGATAATAAGTAGAGTGGTCAACTGGTCGTACAATAAAATGACCTAGATGACTGGATAAAAAGAAAGAATAAAAATTTTAAGTTTGAAAGTAGTCCCCTTCTTCCATTCTCAAGATCCATTCCTCCACGGTATAGCCAGTCCGGTTCTCGATTCTTCCAATCCAGCTTTCCATCATGTCGTTGGTCAGTGTGTTGGCCATGCCTACCGGGACTCCTGGTCCGAGATTGGGAATGACGAAGCGAATGTATCGGCTGATTTGGGGAGCAAAGCTGATTCTTCTTTTGGGAGCAGTGATGTTCTCCTTCAAGTTGTTGAAGATGAATGATGCCCAATTTATGGGTGAGAGTTTTATTATTGCGATCATTAGGTCATACACTTGCCGAGTGTACCACTGATTCGACATGTGTCCCAGGATTGACTACTGGATTAGGTCCTGGAGGATTTAGATATGAGGAGCCAGGTCATCTTTCAGACTGTGGCATTCAACCGGATGAATGGTGCCGGAGAAAATGAAAGAATAGCACTCTTTTGCCCGAAAGAGGGGAGTTGGAAAATCCAAAAATCCTTCGGATGGTAGGTTGAAGAAATCTGCGAATGATTATTAAGTGAGCCAGTAGAATTCGCAGTCGATGTAGGTGGTGATGCTGCCATCATCTCTCACCTGGGCATTGTTGAAGAACTCGGATACGTCCTCTTCAAGGATGGAATCCGGTCCTTCAAGGAAGGTTCGTAGGCCGGATACGATCAATGGTTGAATAAGAACACTTTCGAATCTGGAATTAAGAACAGATTCAAAGTCGACGATGATTGAGTTCCGGAGTTGGGCATTCATCTTGATAGATTTGAAGAGAGATAAAGTTCAAGATTTTAAAGAGAGAGATGCTTTCAAATTGTGATTTGCTGTGAGGGAGGAAAAGGTCTTTATATAGTGGAGACGGTTACACAGCATTTAATGGGAATATTTTGAAAAATCTGATCGTTTATGTATTGTCAATAAATGCATTAAATGTTTGGTGTCTTTTCAAGAGAATAATTTTTGGAAATTTACGATATGAACTGACCAGCCTATTTGGACTAGGCGCGTCTTTTGGAGAATGATCACAACTTTTCCAATGTAGATTTTGAAAGTTTTTGGTTTTGGGTGATGTTCAACAGCTTTTCCTTGAGAAGATGCATGTTTTAAATATTTTGAGTCCCAAAAATTGAGCCGAAATAAAATAGATGTTTGTCATTAAGAGACGATGTACCGAACCGATAGTACATCAAAATTACCGGTTTGGTAGCGGGATGGGAAAAGAAATCAAGAAAAGGAACATCATTAGTAGGTTTTAAAACCAAAAGAGGGTTAGTAATGGGACGGCCCGACGGTTGGGGTCTTCTTGGCCTTTGCCTTATCCCATCTGTCGATCATCTCTTGAATCCTCTCCTTTGTCAACAACTGTTACGGGTGGAGAATGATGCCCGAACCGTGATAGTTGTTGAAGTGGTTGAACAAACTGCTCAGTTGAGGAGCATATCCGGTCTTCTTGGAGCTGATCAAATTCTTCAAGTTGTCGAAAATGATCCTTGACCAGTTTATCCGAGTTCCTTCGGTGATAGCAGTCATCATCTCGAAGATGGGTTGGGTGTAGGATTGAGACTTGTCCCTGGCTAGAATGGACTTACTCAAGATCTCACTGAGAACTTGGTGTTCATTAACGAGCAGACTCTTGGGTCCCCAGGTGTTAACCGGGGTCATAGAGCCGGAAAAGTGGTGTCTCATCTCCTCGATGAACATTGGGGAGTAGATGAGATCGGTAACTCCCTTAGTTGGCAGTTCGCAAAAGTTCGTGAAGTCTGTCGAACTAAAGAGGAATGATTTTCCATTGACTTGAGCAAAGATGACTTTTGGATGTATCACCATTGTTGTTTCAAAGAACTCATTAACTAATGAGTAGTTAATGGCGTAGAGGTTTTCTAAGAACCTCTTGAGACCGGTGCTCTCAAGGGCTCGGAATATGCATTGGACTTCATTGTCCTCAGCATTAGCAACCGATTCGAAATCGGCTAGGAGAACTTTCTTGGAAAGAGAGCAAGACATTTTTCTAGAGAATTTTGCTTAGAGAGATTTTTGTGATGAATAGTGTTTTTTTTAGACTGAATTAGATTAGCTACTTAAATAGTCAGTCGATGATAAGCATGCTTAGAGATGTCATCTTGTAATTATTGTGAAGTTAACTTGTGTAAGTGCACAATGGTTATTTTCAATGACAAAAAAATGATAGCAAAAGATTTTGATCATAGTTTTAAAATATGGAAAGGATGTTAGTCTTCCTCTTTCAGTGATAGACACGTGTCGTCACTTTTATTGAGGTATAGACTATTTTTTGTTTCATAGGTTTAATCATCAATGCATGCATGAAAACAGCGGTCAGCTATCCCAAATTAGCCGAAAAAATTCAGTTACCGAATCATGATGCATTTTATTGGTTAGTTTTCCATGACTTGATTTTATCGAGATGGTTTATTCTGATGTGATGAGATGTCGAACTAAGCCAACATATGTTCATTTTAGTGAATAAACTGTCTGTTTTACACAAGTCATTTGAACCGCCAATCTTATTTACATATAATTTGGTAATGTGAATTTGTCAAGCTTAACCGGAGACATATTTCCGGTTAGCATCCCTGAGTGTTTAATTTCCCATTGAGGTATGGTTTGAGAAGCGTGAGCTTCTCCCTGAGCTCATGCCCCAGCTTTTCATAAGGTTTAGGTTTTTGAAAATATGTAATAACACTTAATGTATAAGTTGTTTACTATCAGTAAGTCCCAAAATATTTCTGAAGTAAGAGAACTTAGCTTCATGTAGCGGCTTGGTGAAGATGTCAGCCACTTGCTGTTCGGTTGAGACATACTTCAGCCAGATGTGTTTCTGCTGAACGTGTTCCCGGATGAAGTGGTGTCTGGTATCAATATGCTTCGTTCTTGAGTGCAACACCGGATTGTATGTAATCGCTATTGCGCTGGTGCTGTCACAAAAGATTGGAGACTCCTCAGCAATTACACTGAAATCCCTTAGTTGTTGTTGGATCTAGAGAAGTTGAGCACAGTAGCTTCCGGCTGTTAGATACTCTGCCTCTGCGGTTGAAAGGGCAACTGAGGTTTGCTTTTTGTTGTACCAAGAGATTAGCGGGTCTCCTAGAAATTGGCATGTCCCGCTCGTGCTCTTTCGGTCAATTTTGCAGCTTGCATAGTCTGCATCAGAATAACTTATTAGATTAAAGCTTGAGTCATTTGGGTACCATAGTCGCGGTATAGTGTTATTGTTTTGGATTAGCTTGAAATCTTCTACATACTCCGACCGCGAACAGGATGTCCGGTCGACTGGCTGTTAGATAAAGGAGTGAGCCGATGATCCCTCGGTAGGCGGTTATATCTACCCCTTGACCGTCCTCATCTTTGTCCAGTTTCACAGATGAGCACATTAGAGTAGCCGCTTCGGCACAAGTGTCCATTCCAAATTTCTTAAGTAGTTCGGCTGTGTGTTTTGGTTGGCTTATGAATGTTCCGATATCGATTTGTCGGACCTGAAGACCTAAGAAGAAACTTAATTCCCCCATCATACTCATCTCAAATCTATCAGTCATTAACTTTGAGAATTTGTTACATAATTTTGGATCAGTTGAACCGAAAATAATATCATCCACATATATTTGAACAAGTAAAATGTGTTCCTTTTTCTCAAATTTGAAAAGTGTTTTGTCAACCGAACCTATTGTAAATTTGTGATCAAATAGGAATTCGGTTAAGGTATCATACCAGGCTCTTGGAGCCTATTTTAAACCATAAAGGGCTTTATCAAGCCGTTATACATGACTTATCAGTTCCGAATTTTTAAAATCGGGAGGTTGTTCAACATACACCTCTTCACTTAGTTTACCGTTTAGGAAAGCACTTTTGACATCCATTTGAAAAACTTTTATGTTTTTGAAAGCCGCAAATGCCAAAAATATTCTAAATGCTACAAGTCTAGCCACCGGAGCAAATGATTCTTCAAAATCAATGCCTTCTTCCTATTTGTATACTTGAGCCACTAGCCTGGCTTTGTTCCTCGTACCCAAACCGTCTTCATTGAGTTTATTTCTGAACACCCATCTTGTTCTTATGACCAATTTATGTTTCGGTCTTGGAACTAGGTGCCAGACTTTATTTCTCTCAAACTGGTTTAACTCTTCTTGCATTGCTAAAATCCAATCGGGATCTAGAAACGCTTCATCCAACTTTTTCGGCTCAATTTGTGATATGAAAGCTGAGTTTTCATACACTTCCAAATTTTGTTGCCTAGTTCGGACGGGTGATGATAGGTTAATTATTACAATTTCAAGAGGATGATTTTTATTCCTTCTGAGGTTTATTCTAGTAGTGTCTTCCAAACGTCCGGTTAACTGATCAAGGTTAGACATATCGGTAGGCAGAGCCGAGTCAGGCCGACCGATTTCCTTAGTAGACACTGAGGTGTCAACTTCCTACGGTAAAGCAGCTTGATCAGGCTAAGTCTCATCATTAACCGCTTGATCATTGACAAACCGTCTATAGACCGGAACCTCATCTTCATCATCAGAATAGATATTAAAATTTTCCATTCTGTTGTGAAGGTTGAAGGGTACTGCAGTGTTACGTTCAATCAATTCATCAAAAACAACATGATAGGTTTCTTCAACCATTAACGTTCTAGTATTATAAATTTTATATGCCTTACTTACGGCTGAGTAGTCCAACATTATTCCTTCATCGGATTTAGCATCAAACACGGTCAAATAACTTTTGTCGTTGATGTGAAATAACACTTACAGCCAAAGATCATAAGATACAGGATGTTAGGAACTTTTTCATGGTATATTTCAAATGGTGTTTTAGTAAATCGTTTGGTAATTAAAGACCGGTTTTGAGTGTAACATGCAGTATTGAGAGCTTCAGCCCAAAATATTTGAGCAATACCCGAATCGGCTATCATTGACCTTGGGGCTTCCTTGAGAGTTCGGTTTCTTCTCTCAGTCAGGCCATTTTTTTGAGGTGTTCTGGAACTAGACAGCTCGTCCCTAATACCGGAATCATCAAGAAAAGTAGTTAAAGTACTGTTTGTAAATTTGGTTCCTCTATCACTTCTGATTCGGTTAACTCTGATAGATTTCTCATTTTGTATCCTTAAAAGTAACTTGATCAGGTTCGGTGTAGCTTGATTCTTAGAAGCTAAAAATGTTACCAAAGTAAATCTAGAGTAATCATCAACTAATACCACTTGTTAGGATCGGGATCGCCGATAGGGGACCGGGGTCCGGCTAAAGGTTGGATCGCTTACACAACAACACACAGCAATTGGAACTAATCTGGTTAAAGACTAGAACCGCTCTTAAATCTATATAGATTGTCACAGACTCTTGAACCGAGTTCAAGTGCGGAAATGGCTGTTTCAATCTGAAGCAACGTAAGCGATTAGATTTGGAATGTATTAGGAGAGGTCGGTTAAGGTGGATATTAAGCCGGTTCGGTTTGAGTGAATATGCCAGAATGTGAAGTAAAGAACACAAGACAGAATTTTATGGATGTTCGGAGTTGAATCTCCTACGTCACCCCTTCTTCTCAAACAGTGAGAAGTCACTAACTGGAATATTCCACACATACACTCTGATTGAGTCTTATTTACTGTTCGTCGGTTACACCACTCACACAATGATGTAATACTTTTACACACGGTAAAATACACAGATTTCTTTTACAACTTTGAATAAGAAAAGCTATATGAACTCAGAATATTTTCAGGCTTGAATGTATGAAGAACTGAGTTATTTTTAGCTCGCGCGCGTTATCATTTTTCTCTACTACACTTGGCTTCCTTTATATAAAGAATATGACAACGGTCATATTTCTCTTTCATCTTTTGATTGGTCATCCGAACCGGCTAGAGTAGGTAGCCTTGCTTTTTGTACATGTGGCAGCCATGCACGAGGGTAGTCTCCTGTACTAGGAGATTGCTTGTGATTTTGGGCAATTAATCATGATTGCTTTTGTTGCATTCTTTTGATGGAGATCACGGGTCCTTTCTTATGTTCATTTCTAAAATATTTATTACGTCATCTTTCACAGATTTTATCAATTTGAATACTTTCTCGTTGTCCTTAAAATCTTCGATATGTTAAGCCGGCCGGAAAGGATGTTTCATGCGGTTTTCATCTCAGTCGATCCGGTTGGGAGAGTAAAACTGATTTTCTTGATTGTCCGGATTCTTCGAGACAGAGTGTCTCAACCGGTCCGGTGCGGTACCTGCACAAAGGATTTTGAGATTGTTTAAGTTCTTTGTCCGGTTAAAATTAACTTACTTAATTTTTCTAACATCTTTAGATTCCCTCATTTACATCGTCTTAATATCTCACTCTCTAGGCAGCGCTCGCATGACTTTGATCGAAATCTTTCTATTACTATAAGTCTTCCCCAAAGTATAGAGAGTAGTGATAATTTTACTGAATCTCTCATCAAAATCAGTCATTGTCTCTCCAGTACGCATCTTGATGTTATCGAACTGTTGTGTGGAAACCATGAGTTTATTTTCTTTTGTCTGCTCGTTGCCCTCACACAGTTGAGTCAGCCTTTCCCAAATTTCTTTGGCAGTGGAACAGGCGATGATCTTATTGAACATGTTATCATTCAATGTCTTGTAGAGGATGTATTTTGCCATGTTGTCGAGGTCGTTCTTCCTTTTATCTCCATTGGTCCACTTAGACCTCGACTTCTCCTTCATCATGGGAGTATGATCTGGGTTAAGAGTAGAATTGGCCTTAATTATCTTGATCAGACCATCGGTGTTGACATACCACATGTCATCATCTATAGAAGATAGATGAGTTTGCACTCTCAATTTCCATTCGTTGTAGTTTTCCTTAATGAACAAAGGAACCTTGTTGTGGCAGTCATAGACATGATTCAGGAATCTAATGATGCTTGATAATAGAAAATAGGGCTCTAATACCACTTGTTAGGATCGGTGTTGACAATAGAGACTGGGGTCTAGCTATTGTAAACAGCTTATACACTTCAATTCAATTTTAACTTTGATATAAGTTAAAATATATTTCTATTCTTCGCAAAACTTCACAAACTCTTGAACAAGTTCAAATGCGGAACCGTTTGTTAGATTTGAAGCGTCAAATGGATGAATGCAAATGGAAGAAAGTAAAGAACACAGGGAGTTTTATGGATGTTCGGAGATAAAACTCATACACCACCCCTTCTTTCTCAACAGGAAGGATATTCACTAGAAGACTTTGATCGGTATAGAATACACTACACAAACCCAATCAGAAACCACATGACTTAACAACCGCCTGCTTCTAAACTTCTAGATAACTCTCTGTTGAACAGAACACCATCTATTCAACTTACAAGACTGAGATTTCACACAGAAAGAACAGTGAATGAATTACAGAATACTCTCTGGAAAGTGTAAACACAACGCTTTAGATAGAGAATATAACTTGATAGCAGTGAGCAAGTTCAGAAAGCTAGAAAGAATGACTGAAATTAAGTTTTAATCAGTGATCAGTGATCGGTTATCGGTGGTTCGTCCGTTGTCCTTGGGCTTCTATTTATAGTTGAGGTGCACCGACAGTCGAAACTTCTTTGAGGACATGTGTCCTCCTTTTGTTGGACGACCGCCAATAGTACAAAGGTACATCAGAATGAGAATTGGGATCGTGGTCGTACCAAATAGGTAGTGCGCCAAATATCCTCTGAGATTGTATTGTACTGGAACGTGCAACACATCATGGGAAATTTGAATAGAGGCATAAGTGGCAGTTATTCATTCGTTGTTGAAGCTAAGTTGTTAAACTGTTGAAAATGATAACTACAGATGAGTTTGATGCGTAATTAGATGCCCCTTCATACGTCTAAGAAGGTTAGATGATGTCTAACTGCGCTTACCTTTAGAACACGTCTAAAGGAGTTAGACCGCGTCAAACTGCGCTTACCTTTAGACCATGTCTAAAGGAGTTAGACAGCGTCTAACTGCGCTTCTTCTTTAGACCATGTCTAAAAGAGTTAGACCGCGTCTAACTCCACTTTCCTTTAGACCACGTCTAAAAGAGTTAGACTATTTCTAATTGCGCTTATTCTTTAGACCACGTCTAAAGGAGTTAGACTTCGTCTAACTACGCTTCTCTTTAGACCACGTCTAAAGGAGTTAGATCACGTCTAAATGTGCTTCTTCTTTAGACCGCGTCTAAGAAGGTTAGACGATGTCTAACCGCGCTTCCCTTTAGACAACGTCTAAAGGAGTTAGACCATGTCTAAATGTGCTTCTTCTTTAGACCGCGTCTAAGAAGGTTAGACGACGTCTAACAGCGCTTATTCTTTAAAACACGTATAAAAGAGTTAGACCTCATCTAACTGCGCTTCCTTTTAGACCATGTCTAAAGGAGATAGACCACGTGTAACTGCTCTTCCCTTTAGACCACGTCTAAAGAAGTCAGACCATGTCTAAAGGAGTCAGACCATGTCTAAAGGAGTTAGACCGCGTCTAACTGTACTTCCCTTTAGACCATGTCTAACTAAGCATACTCTTTAGGTCTGTACCTGCACAAGGTAAATTACCTAACTTAGTTTTATTCAAACCTCATCATCAAAATTATGTTATACATATTCTCTTAAGTTAATTATTTCTTTCTTAATTAACTTTCTCTTTTCTTTATTTAATTTAATCCAGCACAATATGACTTTGGAAAATTTTAACGGGCGATATTATGTTGGATTTATCGTGAAAACCTTCCAAAATATGAAAAATTTGTAAGTCGATGATGATGACATCGATAAATAGGGGAAAGAGGAAAAAACAATCAAAGCTACCCCACCTCTAAGTCGTTTTTCGAGAAAGGAAAAGATAGGAGTACATTAGGTAACCAATGCCTGGCAAGAGCAATCACCTTAAAATGTGAGCCCAAGTAAGCATCTACAACCTGAGGTAGATACTACCACTCCTACCAAAACCACACATCTGAAGTCACCTAGACCTCCTAGAGTCTTTGACGACCTTGGAATGCCTTTAAGCCAGGTATTGAAGATTCTCCAAAAAAAAGAATCTCATGAAACCCCTCTCCCCAAGAATATACAGACCATGCTTGGGTAAATACGAAAACGATTGGTGTGACTACCACCAAGAAAAAGGCCACGCTACTGACAGTTTTAGTACACTCAAACACCTATTCCAGGACTTGGTCGATCGGAATATAATCGCATAGACAGAAATAGCAAAGATTTGCTACCGGATTACAAAGTTAATATGCTCACCTTGGACAAAGCATCCTTTGACTTCAATATGTTACTAGACATGATCCATAACATCGGTCTAGAGATCAACATGATCAATCCCTAACCCAAAGAAAAGTCTAAAACCCGCTCCGCTGAGACTTCTGAATGGTCGACATAAAAAACCACTGCCCACATCTACGCCCCGAAAGACATCGTGACAGCACATGGTGGAACGGATTTCTAACCCAGTTTCATGAAAACCCCACCGGCCAATGTGTCATCCACCTCCTAGCTTCCTATAGTAACCATAAGGGAAATGAGCCCATAGCTCTTAACCAAGGAGATAGACTTCAAATTCAACTTATAAGGACAAATGCTAACATTTCCATCTAGGAAGTTCTAATGTACTATATCGAGCACAGAAAAGTATTCCTCAATGAGTTGAGCAAGGCCAATCTCTCTACCAACACCACCCCGGAAGAACTAATAGGGATTATATCTACTAGTTCACAATATAACATGATCGGCTTTTAAGATAAGGATCTTCCCTCAACTGAATCAAACCATTATAAAGCCCTTCACATTTTTTTGCAAATGTAAGGAAAGACTGTTCTAGTGATCTTAAAAGACAATGGATCCTCCCTCAACATATGTCCCTTGAGGACTCTTGAGAGGATAAGTGTAGCCCGAGACAGGATCATACCATCTAACATGTGTTAGAGATTTCGACAGCTTTTGTCGTGAGATAATGGGTTACCTTAAGTGCACTGTCCAACATGCACTTTCAAGTTCACATTTGTATCATCAACATGCAGTCTTACTATAACTTCATCTTAAGAAGACCATGGCTTCATCAAACAAAGGCTTTAGTCTTTACCCTACACTAAAAGCTTAGGTTCATTGCCAACGACCAAGTCATCACGTTCAACGACGCAATTGGCATTGCAGCAGTCATTGGGTCCACCCATATTGACGCCCTTGAGGTTGAACTAAGCAGGTTTGAGATATGTCCAGTCATCTTAGAAGGTATAGAATCATACAAAACCCTGACTTCAGTATGTTTAACCTCTTCTCCATCCGAATGATGCGCAAAATAGGATATTTCTCTAACATGGGTTTAGGCCCAAACGTCAAAGGCATGACATCATTCCCGCAACCATGTTGTAACATGGATCGCCATGGTCAAGGATACATCCCTAAAGGATCTAAAGAAATCTACAAGGACATGATATACAAATAATACATAGTTGTTCCACCAACCTTGAATAGACAATTCATCCACGAGGAACAAAGCATCATATGCTTTGTATTCCCCAAACCCTTTACTAATCCAAATTTGTAGAGACGTTTTCTAGGTCTCGAAATATTTTGAGATTATCCTTATAATCCTAACTCTTATGTTTACATGATTAGGAAAAGAATAGACTATTGGCGCGATGCCCTAGAAAACTTGGCTCGGATTCTCAAGACAACTAATCTAGCTCAAGAATTTAGCCCTCTCGATTTTCAAGAAATCGACTCCCTTTCATCCATCGGTACTATGATCGACGAAAGTAGAGCTCTTTCTCCTCTCATGTGTAGAGAGATGTTAAATACTATACATTGTAAGAAACCTAAGAATAATGATCTTGTCAGATCATCTTTTCTTACATGTAATAAACTACCCGATGTAGAACAAGAAGTATACTTCGAATCTATGAATAAAATTGATCTTTCCTATTACTCTAACTTAAATTTCAAACCAAACACTTCTTAGAAATAAAGGATGAGATTGTCTCCGTAGTGGAAAAGACATTCGAAATCAATTTAAACAAGGTTAACGATCCTCAAATCGTACTGATCGACCAAAGTTTAAAACCCAAGAACGTTTGGAAATTGTTGAGATAGTTAAAGCTAAAAAAGACGTCTTTTCCTAGTCATATTTCTATATATCATGACGTTAAGCCAGTAAAGCAAGAGCTTAAATGGATGTAAGAGGAAGTCATGAAAAATTCGAGAAGAAGTCTGAAAGTAACTCGGAGCTGGATTTCTCGAAGTAGTGGAATATCCTACCTGAATTTCTAATTTAGTCTCCATCTTGAAGAAATATTGGAAGATACGTGTGTGTAGATTACTAGGATATGAATAAAGCAAGCCCTAAAGATCACTTCCCGCTACCACACATCGACACACTAGTTGATCATGTCGTCGGCCATGAACTATTATCATTCATGAACAGATTTCTAGGATACAACCAAATCCTAATGGACCCGCAATACAAGAAAAATACCACGTTTATAACAGAGGTAGGAAACTTCTTTTATAGGTCCATACGTTTCGGTCATAATAACGCGGGAGCAAACTATCAAAAGGCAGCCGCCATGA
Organism: Impatiens glandulifera; assembly: GCF_907164915.1. Classification (NCBI taxonomy): domain Eukaryota; kingdom Viridiplantae; phylum Streptophyta; class Magnoliopsida; order Ericales; family Balsaminaceae; genus Impatiens; species Impatiens glandulifera. Next base: position 42,281,974 of record NC_061863.1, on the reverse strand, counting down.
TCCTTCATGACATGATCCACAAGGAAGTGGAAGTATATATAGACGACATGATCATCAAGTCGAAGGATCGAGAAGGATGTGTCCTAAACCTCGAGAAATTCGTGCAATGAATTAGGAAATATCAGTTACGACTCAACCTAAAGAAATGTACCTCCGGAGTCACAACTGGTAAAATACTCGGTCTTTTAATAACATGTAGAAGAATCGAAGTCGATCCCTCTAAGATTTAATTCATCACGGCTATGTTAGTCCCTCGAAACGAAAGAATGGTCCGAGGAGTTTTTGGTAAAAGCCAATACATTAGTTGATTCGTCGGCAAGCTTATGATGATGACATGTGATACATTGTTTAAGTTGCTGAAGAAAGATATGGGATGAAGACTGTCAACAAGAATTTGACATAATCAAGTATTATTTAAAATCCCCTTCCATACTCATGGCGCCCTGAGCCGGCATTCCTCTCATCATATACCTTATTGTAACAGATAGAGGCATGGGAAGTTTGTTGGCTCGAGAAAACGAGGATAAACTCGAAATAGCTATGTACTACATAAGTTAAAGGATGACTGGGTGTAAACTTAATTACACTCTAAATGAGGAAATTTGTTGGGCCTTAGCATGGGTCACCAAAATGTTGAGACACTACATGCAAGCCTACTCCATCAAGTTGGTATTAAGACTGGACCCAATCCACTTCTTGTTCCAACAAATTCTTCTGTCACCAAGGTTAGCCAAATGGATGATGATGTTATCCGAATACGACATAGCCTATACGGTACAAAAGTCTATCAAAGGAAGCATTGTTGTGGACTTCCTTGTTGACCAACCCATCATTGTTGAATTAGAGGACGAACTCAAATTCCCCGATGAGGGGATTATGAGCATAACATCATACACATTAAAACTGATGTTTGACGGAGCTTCCAGAAAGTAGGGTTACAAAATTGGGATTTTATTAGTTGACTCAAAAGGTACGTACAACCCAATATCCATAAAACTTGAATATCCCGTCACCAACAACGAGGCCGAATATGAGGCATGCCTCTCGGGTCTCAAATTGGCATTTAAAAAAGGGGCAACTAAGCTAAAAGTTGTTGGCGACTCTAACTTGGTTATATCCTAAGCCAATGGACACAAAATTGTCCCCTCAAGTATACAAGAAATTAGTAATCTCTCATCGGTTGATACCAATATCGACCAAGACAATGCTCATCGCCCTCATATATGTAAAAATATGTTAGATATTATAAATAGTAAGGAAATAAAAGATGAAAATCTTGTTTGAACATATTTCCCTACATGTAATAAAGTTACTAATGTAATATAAGAAGATGATTTCGAATACACATCAAGTAATGATGATCTTTCATTCTACTCTATTATAAATTTCGAAATGAAACACTTCTTGGAAAATGAGGAAAATATTGTCCCTTCTGCTGACAAGAAAATTGAAATAAACTTGAACGCGCCAAACGACCATCAAGTTGTCTTATTTGGCCAAAGTTTAATTCAAGAAGAATGTCACAAGTTAATTGAGCTACTAAAATCCAACAAACACGTTTCTCCTAGTCATACAAATACATGGCAGACATCCATCCAATAGTTGTACAACATCATATTCCTCTTTATCCATATGCTAAGACCATAAACTAAAAAGCTCATACGGATGAAGCATGGTGTTGTAAACAAAATAAAGGATGAAGTCCAAAAGAATCTTGAAACTGGATTTCTCGAAATTGTTGAATATCCTACATAGACATCCAATGCGGTCTTAGTCTTAAATAAAGAAATTATAAAAGAGATATTTTAACTTAATTTCATAATTCATCATTCTTGTTTTATTTTCTCTTCGTCTTCACTTCTAAGAAGTCGGAAAGACACTTCTTATTCTTCATTTCAATATTAAAACTAAGTTAGATTTGTGTTCAATTGCGACCACATTCAGAAACTAATTTTACACTAATCTCTCTAGTGTCAAGTTTAACTAATTTCTTTTATTAATATAAGGGTTTGTTTGATTTTGAGTTTATTTTAAATGTTTTATATTTTTTGTTAGAAAAATTAAATAAGTTAATTTTTAAACCGGCCATACACTACAAGTTTTGAAAATTTATTCTAAATAATCAAAAAGGGAGAAATTGTTAGAAAAATTAAGTTAATTTTTAAACTGGCCATACACTACAAGTTTTGAATATTTATTCTAAATAATCAAAAAGGGAGAAATTGTTAGAAAAATTAAGTAAGTTAATTTTAACCCGGCCAAAAAACTTAATCAATCTCAATTTCCATGTGCAGGTACAGCTCAAACCGCATCAGATCGGTTGAATCTCTTGCTTCAAAAATCCGGTCATGATCAAGAAAGGCCGATTGAACCCCTCTAACCAGATCGGCTGAAAGAAAAAGCGTCATTATCCGGCTGGCTCAAAATATTGAAGATCATAAATCCAAACGGAAAACTATTTCAAATGATGAATCTGTGAAGATGACGTAATATGATATCTCTTGGAAACATGCAAGAAGAAAGATCTGGATCAGAAGCATGCAACGAAAGCAATGATGACTATTTACCTAAGTTTGCAAGAAACATCCGATTCAGGCGGTCGGCCTAATGCATGTCTGCCAAATGTCCAAAATGGCAAGGCGTGCACGCAATCTTTCTGAACTGGCACGGCTTCAAGCGACCAATCTCCTGGAGAGAGAATAGATGACGGTTGTCATCCTTTTACTATAAAAAGAAGTCGAATAGTCATTGAGAGCAACAGTGAAAAGGAAATCTTACGCGCGACCTTGAATAGTGATTGAAATTTCCGAAATTGTCTTGCATTCTGTGTATTTAGAAATTTGTAAAAGTGTATTACAAATACTGTGTGAGTATTGTAAAGAGAACGACGAGCAGTAAATAAGACTGGATCGTATTGTGTTGTTGAATATTCCTTAGTGAATATCATTCTCACTGTTTGAGAAGAACGGGTGACGTAGGAGAGTTTGCTCCGAACATCCATAAAAATTTGTGTCTTGTGTTCTTCCTCTTTAATTTTCCGGCTTACTACCATCAATCGAACTGAAACACCTAAATATCTCAACCAAACTAATTCATAACTTCCTTAACCGAACCGGTTCTTTCCTTAAACCGACTCTTTCTAAACACCTTCCAAACCTAATCGTGTACGTTGCTTCAGATTGAAACGGACATTTCTGCCCTTGAACTCGGTTCAAGAGTCTGTGACAATCTGTGTAGTGTTAAGAGCGGTTCTAATTTTTAACCATATTAGTTCCAGTTTGTTTTGTGTGTGTTGTAAAGTGATTAACGATAATTCGGACCCCGGTCCCCTATCGGCTATCCCGATCCTAACAAGTGGTATTAGAGCGAAGTTCTTAACACTCAAGCAACCAAAAGAAGATGGGAAGCATGACCCACAACCATAAGCCACCAATGCTAAACAACGAGGCATTCAGCGGCTGGAAGGTTCAAATGTATCTACATCTGATAACACTGGATGATGAGATGAAAACCATCCTAAAGGATGGACCGATAAAGATTGAAAAGGAGAGTGGAACATAGACGGCTGAAGATAGAAGAAGAAATAACCTAGACAACCATTGCATGAGACACATCTTCAAAGCTATAGACGATAACACGTTCAACAAAATCAAAGATTGTCAAAATGCAAAGGAAGCCTGGAAAACTATCATTCAGGTTCATGAAGGAAACGAAAGAACTAAGGAAAATAAACTTTTGGTGGTAACTCAAAAGTATGAGAACATCAAGATGAAGCCGAGAGAAAAAATGAAGAAATTTAATGACCGGTTCACTAGTGTGGTCAACGAACTATACACACTTGGAAAGAGATATGAAAACCAGGAGATCATTGTGAAAACATTGAGATCTCTACCAAGTGCATGGGACATAAAGACCATGGTGATGAGGGAATCAAGCAATCTCGGGTAGATGAAGTTGCACGATATATTTGAGGACCTGAAAGTTTATGAATTCGAGATGAAATCTCGGATCGAAGATGAAGCGGCAACATCAACCGCAACCAGAGCTCTGGTGACATCGGTGGAGCCAGCGGTTCCGGTATCAGCCGTTCCGGTTCCTGTCAAAAGCGCTGACCAGATTAGTGAAGACGTGATGGTCATGCTAGTACAGAAATTCGGGAGGTTCATGAAGAAGAATCAACCATCGAACAACAACTTCAACTATAATTATGCCGACAAATCCAATGTAAGATGTTTTAACTATGACGGTTTTGGTCATAACAGGTCGGAATGCAAAAGGCCAAGACGAGATGACCGAAAACCGGTGAGCAACTACCATAGAAATGACTACCAGAGAAACGACTATCAAAGAAACGACAATTGGAGAAATGAATATTAAAGGAATGACCGGCAGCGAACCGAAACCGGTGAAGGGAATGAGATCTAGAAAGCACTCATAGCATCTTACGGTGGAAGTGATTGGGCGTACTCCGATACCAAAAATGACGAAGAAAGAGTTACATGCTTCATGGAACATGAAAAGAGGTATTTGATTTTTCCTCTTAAGAAGTTACTAAAAAAGATCTAGTTACTGCACTCAACGACATGGTCGCTGAGTTCAGAAACTTGTCTGCTTATATACAGACTCGGTCAATCCATGAAACCGGAGAGTCAAGTGGTACCGCTGGTGAGCAATGCGAAACCATAGTATATGAACCGGTCGAACTATCCTTATAGAATGAGAAGCTCAAGAAGACAATTCAACTGGTAACTGAAGAAGATGAAAAAACAAAATATATCACAGCTTCTTGGGAAAGATCTCGTGAAGCGGTGAATCAGATGTGCAAATATAAAAGACATCCCAAATGCAAATTTGGTCTCGGATACAAAAACGACAGATCCCCCAATCAGACCTCTCCCAACGGGATGAAACTCATAAAAGACAATCTTCCCTTCGTAAGATTTGTCAAGAGCTCTTCAAACGACAATAAGGCAGAACGTGATTCAAAACCAGAAAAGGAAATAAAATATGTAGGTCCAACCGAATTGGAGAAGTGGATTCATCCTAAGAGAAGGAAAGCCAACCGGTCAGCAAACAGAAATGCAAACACACGTTCATATAGACCATCACCATCACGACAACATAAGGTACTATTCGGCAGACAAAAAGTTGTCAAGCCATGTACCGGAAAATCAATTAAAACCATCATTGGAAAAGTTATCTGACTTATTAAAGTTTGGATCCCAAAGGGACTAATCAACCACGGACCAAACTGAATGTGGGTACCAGAAAGGTGTAAATATTTATTTTTTGCAGGTTAGGAGGAGCAAGCGGTTAGAAAACTCGAAATGGTACTTGGACAGTGGGTGTTCAAGACACATGACCGGAAATAATGGACTACTAGCCGATATCATCTATGAAGCTGGAGCAATGATAACTTTCGGCGACAACTCAAAAGGTAGAGTTGTGGGCAAGGGTAAGATTGTACATGGCAATATGTCTATAAACAATGTGCTTTTAGTAGAAAACTTGAATTTTAACCTATTAAGCATTAGTCAAATGTGTAACATAGGATACACGGTTGAATTTCATAAACATGCATGCTTTGTTAAAAATCATCAAGGTGATACTCTCTTAACCGGAAACAGAATAGGAAACATCTACAAAGTAGAATGGAAAACTAAGATTGAAAACTCGGTTTGCATGATAGCTAAGAATGATCCGAATTGGCTCTGGCACAAACGGCTAAACCATCTAAACTTCAAAACTTTAAACTCCATATGTTCTAAGGAATTGGTTCATGGTTTTCCAAACATCACGTTTTCCAAAGATGAAGTATGTGCTGCATGTCAAATGGGAAAACAAATAAAATCATCTTTCAAAAGCAAAGGAAATTTTCAATCCGAACGATGCTTAGAATTATTGCATATGGACCTATTTGGACCGGTTAAGGTCACAAGGCTAGGAGGCATGCATTATACCATGGTAGTTGTTGATGATTACTCTAGATTTACGTGGGTAAAATTTTTAGCGTCTAAAAATTAAGCTACACCGAACCTAATCAAATTACTTTTAAGGATACAAAATGAAAAATCTATCTGAGTTAACCAAATCAAAAGTGATAGAGGAACGGAATTCACAAACAGTACATTAACTACTTTTCTTGATGATTCTATTATTAGGCATGAGTTGTCTAGTGCTAGAACACCTCAACAAAACGGCCTGGCCAAGAGAAGAAATCGAACTCTCAAGGAAGCCGCAAGGTCCATGATAGCCGATTCGGGTATTGCTCAAAAGTTTTGGACTGAAACTATCAATACTGCATGTTATACTAAAAATCGGTCTTTAATTATCAAACGTTTTACTAAAACACCTTTTAAAATATACCATAACAAAGTTCCTAATATCCGGTATCTTAGGATCTTTGGCTGTAAGTGTTATGTTCACATCAATGGCAAAAGTTATTTGACCGCTTTTGATGCTAAATCCGATGAAGGAATAATGTTGGGCTATTCAGCCGTAAGTAAAGCATATAGAATTTATAACACTAGAACATTAAAGGTTGAAGAAACTTCACATGTTTTTTTTGATGAATCGGTTGAACATAATACTGCAGTACCCTTCGATCTTCATAACAGAATGGAAAATTTCAATATTTATTCTGATGATGAAGATGAGGCTCCGATTTACAGGCGGTTTGTCAGAGATCAAGCGGTTAATGCTGAGATTTAGCCTGATCAAGTTGCATTACCGCAGGAAGTTGACACCTCAGTGCCCACTAAAGAAATCGGTGAACTGACTTGGCTCAGCCTATCGATCTGTCTAACCTTCATCAGCTAACCGGACGCTTGGAAGACACTACTAGAATTAACCTCAGAAGGAATAGAAATTATCCTCTTGAACTTGTAATAAGTAACATCTCTTCACCCGTCCGAACTAGGCAACAAAATTTGGAAGAATATGAAAACTCAGCTTTCATATCACAAATTGAGCCGAAAAAGGTGGATGAAGCGTTACTAGATCCCGATTGGATTTTAGCAATGCAAGAGTTAAACAGTTTGAGAGAAATAAAGTTTGGCACCTAGTTCCAAGACCGAAATATAAATCGGTCATAGGAACAAGATGGGTGTTCATAAATAAACTCAATGAAGACAGTTTGGTTACGAGAAACAAAGCTCGGCTAGTGGCTCAATGATACAAATAGGAAGAAGGCATTGATTTTGAAGAATCATTTGCTCATGTGGCTAGACTTCAAGCTATTAGAATATTTTTGGCATTTGCAGCTTTCAAAAATTTTAAAGTTTTTCAAATGGATGTTAAAAGTTCTTTTCTAAACGGCAAACTAAGTGAAGAGGTATATGTTGATCAACCTCCCGGTTTTAAGAATTCTGAACTAATAAGTTACGTATACCGGCTTGATAAAGCTCTTTATGGTTTAAAACAGGCTCCAAAAGCCTGGTATGATACCTTAACCGAATTCTTATTTGATCATAAATTTATAATAGGTTCGGTTGACAAAACACTCTTTAAATTTGAGAAAAAGGAACACATCCTACTTGTTCAAATATATGTGGATGATATCATTTTCGGTTCAACCGATCCTAAATTATGTAACAAATTCTCAAAGTTAATGACTGACAGATTTGAGATGAGTATGATTGGGGAATTGAGTGTCTTCCTAGGTCTTCAGGTTCGGTAAATTGACACTGGAACATTCATCAGCCAACCCAAATACACAGCCAAACTGCTTAAGAAATTTGGAATGGACACTTGTGCTGAAGCGGCTACTCCGATGAGCACATTAGTAAAACTGGATAAAGATGAGGACGGTCAAGGGGTATATATAACCGCCTACCGAGGAATCATTGGATCACTTCTCTATTTAACGGCCAGCCGACTGGACATTCTGTTCGCAGTCGGAGTATGTGAGGAATTCCAAGTCAATCCAAAACAATCACATTATACCGCGGCCAAAAGGATTCTGAAATATCTAAAAGGAACTAAAGACATGGGACTATGGTACCCAAAAGATTCAAGTTTTAATCTAATAAGATACTCCGATGCAGACTATGTAGGCTGTAAAATTGACCGAAAGAGCACGAGCGGAACATGCCAATTTCTAGGAGACCGGCTCGTCTCTTGGTATAGCAAAAAGAAAATCTCAGTTTCCACTTCAACCTTAGATCCAGAGTATCTAGCAGTCGGAAGCTGTTGTGCTCAACTCCTCTGGATCCAACAGCAACTAAGGGATTTCGGTATCACTGCCGAAGAATCTCCAATCTTTTGTGACAACACCAGTGCAATAGTGATTACATACAATCCAGTGTTACACTCAAGAACGAAGCATATTGATATCATACACCACTTCATCCGGGAACATGTTCAGCAGAAACACATCCGGCTGGAGTATATCTCAACCGAACAGCAAGTGACTAACAAATTCACCAAGCTGCTACAGGAAGCTAAGTTTTCTTATTTCAGAAATATCTTGGGTCTTACTGATAGTAAACAGCTTATACCTTAAGTGTTATTGCATGTTTTCCAAAAATATAAACTTTTATAAAAAAAAACTGGGGCATGAGCTCAGGGAGAAGCTCACGCTTCTCAAACCATACCCCAATAGGAAATTAAACACTCAGGGATGCTAACCGGAAAGATGTCTCTGGTTAAGCTTGACAAATTCACACTACCAAATCACATGTAAATATATTGGGCGGTTCAAATGACTTGGTAAAACAGATAGTTTGTTCCAAAGATGAACAAATGTCGGTTTGGCTTGACATTTCTTCACACCGGAATATGCTATCTCGATAAAACTAGTCATAGAAAACTAACCAATAAAATACATCATGATTTCAGTAACTGAATTTTTCCGGCTAACTTGGGACAGTTGACCGCTGTTTTCATGCATACTTTGATGATTATGTCTATGAAAAATTAAAACAGTCTATACCTCAAAGTGACGACACGTGTCCATCACTGAAACAGGAAAACTAACATCTCTTCCATATTTTTAAAACCATGATGAAAATCTTTTTGCCATCATTACTTTGTCATTGGAAATACACATTATACACTTACACAAGTTAACCTCATAATAATTACGAAATGACATCTTTAAGCATGCTTACCATCGGTTGGCTATATAAGTAGCTAATTTAATCCAACTTTAAATCACTATTCATCACAAGAAAACTCTCTAAGCAACACTCTCTAAAAAAATGCCTTGCTCTCTCTATAAAAAGGTTCTCCTAGACGATTTCGAATCGGTTGCCAACTCTGAGCACAATGAAGTCCGATGCATCTTCGGAGCTCTTGAAAGCACCGGTCTGAGGAGGTTCTTGGAGAACCGATATGACATTAACTACTCCCTAGTTAATGAGTTTTTCGACACAGCAAGGGTGATATATCCAGAAGTCATTCTTGCCCAAAACCATGGAAAACCTTTCCTCTTCAGTTCGACAGATTTCGCAAATTTTTGCGAGCTGCCAACCGAAGGTGTCACCGATTTGATCTACTCCCAGGTGTTCATCGAAGAGATGACACACCACTTCTCCGGCTCTATGACCCCGGTTAACACTTGGGGACCCAAAGCCTTCTCGCTAACGAATACCAAGTTCTTAGCGAGATTTTGAGTAAATCCATCATGGCCAGGGACAAGTCCCAAACCTACACCCAATGCATTTTCGAAATGATGACGGCCATCACCGATGTAACAAGGGTGAACTGGTCGAAGATCATCTTCGAAAATATGAAGGAGCTGATTCTCTCCAACAAAACCGGCTACGCTCCTCAGTTGAGCGGTTTGCTCAACCACTTCAAAAAACTATCACAGCTCGAGTATCATTCTCCACCCGAACCAGCTATTGACAAATGAGCGGATTCAGGAGATGATCGACAGGTGGGACAAGGTAAAGGCCAAGAAAACTTCAATAGTCGGGCCATCCCACTATTAATCTTCCTTTGATTCTTAGCCGACTAATGAACCCCTCTAACTTCTTCTTTTTCCTTTCCATTACCGAACCGGTAATTTTGTTGTACTACTGGTTCGGTACATTATCCCGTTAATGACAAAACTCTCTTTCCTTTTTCAGCTCAGTTTTAGGATATAAAAACCATACATTCTGAAAAATATCCTAAACACGAATAATTTCAAATCCTCATTGGGAATAGACATATTCATTAACCAAAAGGCGTGCCTAGTCCGGATAGGTCAGTTAGCCTACATCGTACAATTCCAAAAAGGTTATCCTTTTGAAAAGGCATCAAGCATTTATTGACAATACATAAACTGTCAGATTTTTCAAAATATTCTCATTAAATGCCTCCTAACCGCCTGTACTATATAAAGACATCATTCCCCTTCAAACAAATCACACTTTGAAAGCATTTCTCTCTATATATATCTTGAACCTTCATCCTTCAAAATGAATGCTGAAATCCGAAACTCTATCATCGTTGACTTCGAATCCGTTCTCGACAACAGACTCAACAAAGTTCTGGTCGAACATTGGATCTATTCTGGTCTATAAACATTCCTTGAATGATCGGACACCATCCTCGAAGAGGAGGTGCACGAGTTCTTCAATAATGCACAGGTGAGAGAAGATGGAAGCATCACCACCTACATTGACTTCGAGTTCTACCGGCTCACTGAAGAGTCGTTCGTAGATCTCTTCAACCTTCCAACCGAAGGGTTTTTTGACCTTCCTACTCCTCCCATTGAAGAGAATGAGCGTTATGCACACATCTTCTCCGGTAACAAACATAAGGTTGGATGTTGCCGTCTGAAAGATGATCTAGCTCCTCATTTCCAAATCTTCCAGGACTTGATCCAGTGGTCAATCCTGGGACGAATGGCGAATCAGAATTACACTCGGCAAGTGAATGATATCATGATCGCAATCATAAACTACTCACCCATAAATTGGGTCACCCTCATCTTCAACAACCTGAAGGGACATATCACGGCTCACAAGAGAAGAATTGGCTTCGCTCCCCAAATCACCCGGTTCATTCGTTCCGTCATTGTAAATCTCGGACTAGGTATTCCGGTAGAACTGACAAACACGATAACCAGCAAAATGTTGGAAAGCTGGATTGCAAGAATCTAAGCCGGACCGGCTTCACCGTGGAGGATTGGGCATTGAAGATGGACGAAATGAACATTCGCCAATAATTCTTTTTGTCATTGTACCGATTCATTTACAGTCATCTCGGTCATTTTGTTGTACGACCGGGTGACCACTTCACTTATCATTATTATTGGCTTAATTCAAAATCATTCACTTTCTTTAACTATTTCGGCTTAACATCAAATTCCGGCTTAACATCAAATTTCGGCTTAACATCAAATTTCGGCTTAACTTCAAATTCCGGCTTAACATCAAATTTCGGCTTAACATCAAATTTCGGCTTAACATCAAATTCCGTCTTAACATCAAATTCCGACTTAACATCAAATTTCGGTTTAACATTAAAATTCGGATAAACTTCAAAAATCAACCGCCAACAGTTTACCGCCCCTAGTTTACCAATCAAAATTACCACCCTTATTTACCGCCAAAAGTTACCGAAGTAACTTTTGGAGGGAAATTTTGGCGACAAAACTCGGAACGACGTTACGGTTCGGTTTCTTAACCGTCAAGTAACCGCTCCCTATATAAACCAGAAGTTGAATCATTCTTCATCCCACTCTCTCTCTCTCTCTCTCTAAAATAAATTCAAAGCATCTTTGCATATTATCTCTCAAAATCTTCTTAATTATCTCTTTCAATCCACCATGGGATGTGATAATGCGTTGTTTACTCATATCTTGCAGATCAACTTCAAGAACATTGAAGACAACGGGACCATCGAGTTCAAAACATTGATTGGACAACTTAAAGATGCTGGATTGGAGTATTTTCTGGGTCGCCCGTTCATCATTCATCAGGATGAAGTTATTGCATTCTTTGAAAATGCAAGTGTGCGGAAGAGGAAAATTACGTCGACTGTTTGTGGCGTAGAGTTCGAACTCACGGAGAAAATATTTGCTAGAGCTCTTCGACTGCCCTCTGATGGACGCGACTTCAAAACAAAGCTTTTTGGAGAAGACTCTGAGGCGGTTCAGCAGGTATTATCTCTGAACCCGGCTGACCTGGTAGAGAAAACAGGAAAGAAGAGCAAGCTAAAACCGGAATTCAGATGGCTCTTAGATATCGTCTCAAAATCCCTCTAGGGAAAAGGAGACAATTTCGATAATTTAACCCGGTTGAAGTTCGAAATGATGGTCGGGATAGTCCGGTGCGACAAAATAGATTGGGGCAGCGTACTATTCGAGCAATTATGCGAAGTAATCGCCGGAGCAAAAGATCGAGTTCAGACATATGCCATGACAATTGGAAAATTTTTGATGCATCTTCAAATTTCTATTGGAGAAGGTATCGCTTTATCCCCCTCCAAAATCATGAATTCCGAAAACATCAGGGCTCGGTCTGAGAAGCCTCTAAAGGAGAAAGCCCCGGCTGAGAAAACGTCCAAGGACAAAGATCCTAAAGAAGTCGAACCGAAGGGTAAGGCTAAACAAACCACGGTAAAAGAGAAGAAGTCAAGGCTCAAAAGTGCGGCTAAGAAAACCAGAAAGCTGGTTGCAAACAAAGAGGCCAGCAGGTCTCATGACTCCGAGAGAACTTCTTACCCCGGTCCATCTCTTCGGTCATCCGATCCATTGGTAAACTCTATTCCTATAAACATTGTAGTTCCAATCCCTGTCTTGTCATCCCCGATCAGAGAAACGGAGGGAACCGGACCGATTCCTTCCTCATGGCAAGCCGAATCTTCGGGAAGCCAAGTCACTCAATCTCACTCTAAGAAAAATCTGGCTGAAGAGGTTAGTGTTCATTCTCTTCCTTCTAATCCTGAAACTAGGGTTTCTCCTCCTAGAAATATTAGGGATACGATAGAGAATGTCCGGCTAAGGACTTCGGAAGCCATAGTTAATGTGTTACAAGATGTCAATCGTGCTACTGAAGACGAGGTGACAAGTAATCATGCGGAAACCGGTCAAGTTGGTGCAACTAATCAAGGAAATATCGATCCGGCCAGAGAAACGGCCGATACTAAAGAAGAAATAGAAACTGAAATCCCTCTGTTGCAAGGGGGTAATAATGCAGAAAGAAGTACATCCGGACCGGTTGGGGACGAAACTCTCCAAACTAATCCAAACCCGGCTCATGTGGAGCTAGTTATCTAAAATGCTACACCGGAAGGTCCAAATCCGGTTACTGAAGAAGAAGTTATGGTTGAGGATCCTCTAGTGCAAAGAGGAAGTAATACAAAGAACAGTTCAACTAGTCCGGTTGGGGACGAAACTTTCAAATGTCCGGATCCTAAGGAGTCAATTATTCCCGAAACTCCACCGGAACCACAAATGCCAGCCGACCAGACAATTGAAGAACGAACGAGGATCATGTAAAACGAATTTTGGGAATTATAGGGGATTGAGCTCTTGAAATCTCCAACGCCTTTTATGAGTGGTGGACACTCAGAAGTGAAACTCCCTTCGAACAAATGCTCCCGACAACCTTCCACACTAAAGAATGGATGAAGATAGTTGACCTAGAAAGAACGGTTTTTCAGTTAGCGAAAACCAACAACATCTCTCTCATTATGAGCTGGTGTCAGCTTGTTGAAAGAAATGCCAAAGTATGGGCATTAAAGGATTTAATGGATGCATCCAAAGATATAGAGTTAAGTGAGGAGGAACTGAAGGCCCGAGACTCCATTCCAGAGATTATTACGTCAATCGAAGCAGAAATAGCTGAAATGGAAAAGGCAATGTTGGAGGCAAACAAGCAGTAGAATAAGTTTTCAGGGTCTGAAAGATTTCAACCGTCGCAAGAAATGTGCAGATTTGAGGTCGGTCATTGCTCTAGACACCCACATTCTCAGCCGGAATATGTTAAGCAAAATCCTCCTAGCAAAGAGGACGGTCATACGGCTTCCCCCTCTGCAAGTAAGTCCCTCATCCACTCTGAAAATGATAACCCGATTAATCGGGAACAACTGGAACTATCTTTGTCGGTCCACTCTACTCACTCGGTCGTTCCAGTTTCAGAAGTAATAATAGATCTTATCAAGGCTACGGTAGACGAAGCAGTGTCCGAATGGAAAGCTAAATTTGAGGCAAGGGCCTCCTCGTCGGATAACAAAATTTGAAAAGGTGGATAACAAAATTGAAAAGGTGGAAAACCGGGTTGAGAAAGTCGACAACACAACCTCTCAGATGCTGTAGATGTTGCAACTCCTCACTACTCAAGTTGGAGAATTAGCGGAGGCAAAAGCCATGGAAACCGAAGTGCCAATTCTATCAGATGCTGAGGCGCCTAGAAAATTCCATGAAGCCGAGCTTGAAAGAGAAAAGCGGTTGACTGATTTAGAAGCAAGAGATCATCAGCTAGCGTCCCAATTAGCTGATAGGGAAGCCGAAAAAGAAACTGAGAATGAAAGAGCCAATGCCAAAACAGCCAATGTTCTTCAACAACAACTCATTCTTGACACGGCTCGGGACGACACTAATGCAAAGAAACGGCCTCCCCATACAAGGAGTGTAACCAGGGTAAATGCTAAGAAGAAGAAGAAGGATCGAGCGACCGGGGTGTTAAACTTGATCACGGAAATAAATATTCAAACGGCTCCGACTCAGATCTTTAGTCAATTTCCACCAATAAACAAGCTGGAAGAAGAAGAAGAAATCCTTCTGAACCGAAAGCGCAAAGCACAACCGGAATCATCTACCTCCATTCGTGCTGGCAAGAGGCCGATTCAAGAACATGAAGACGATCATATTCACAACTTCATCCATAGAGATCCAAGTCGCGATTTCTGAATGCCATACAATGTTCCGGGTATACGAGAATCTATTGTATCCCAGTGTTTTAGAGACATAGACCGGAGGCAAGAGGAACAAAGGCAGCAGCTCGAACAACAACAAAAGCGGTTGGAGGAAGAGCTGGAAAAACAAAAAGAGAGAAATTGTTAGAAAAATTAAATAAGTTAAGTTTTAAACCGGCCATACACTATAAGTTTTGAATATTTATTCTAAATAATCAAAAAGGGAGAAATTGTTAGAAAAATTAAGTAAGTTAATTTTAACTCGGCCAAAGAACTTAATCAGTCTCAATTCCATGTGCAGGTACAACTCAAGCCGCATCAGATCGGTTGAAGCTCTTGTTTCAAAAATCCGGTCATGATCAAGAAAGGTCGGTTGAACCCCTCTAACCGGATCGGCTGAAAGCAAAAGCGTCATTATCCGAATGGCTCAAAATATTGAAGATCATAAAGTCAAACGGAAAACTATTTCAAATGATGAATCTGTGAAGATGACGTAATATGATATCTCTTGGAAACATGCAAGAAGAAAGATTCGGATCAGAAGCATGCAACGAAAGCAATGATGACTATTTACCTAAGTTTGTAAGCAACATCCGATTCAGGCGGCCGGCCTAATGCATGTCTTCCAAATGTCCAAAATGGAAAGGCGTGCACGCAATCTTTCTGAACTGGCACGGCTTCCAACGACCAATCTCCTGGACAAAGAAAAGATGATCGTTGTCATCTTTTTACTATAAAAGGAAGTCGAAGCCTCTCCAAAAATAGAGAGCAACAGTGAAAAAGAAATCTTACGCGCGACCTTGAATAGTGATTGAAATTTCCGAAATTCTCTTGCATTCTATGTATTTACAAATCTGTAAAAGTGTATTACAAATACTATGTGAGTATTGTAAAGTGAATGCCGAGCAGTAAATAAGACTTGATCGTATTGTGTTTTTGAATATTCCTTAGTGAATATCCTTCTCATTGTTTGAGAATAAGGGGTGACGTAGGAGAGTTTGCTCCGAACATCCATAAAAATTTGTGTCTTGTGTTCTTCCTCTTTATTTTTCTGACTTACTACCATCAACCGAACTGAAACACCTAAATATCTCAACCAAACTAATTCATAACTTCTTTAACCGAACCGGTTCTCTCCTTAAACCGACTCCTTCTAAACACCTACCAAACCTAATTGTGTACGTTGCTTCAGATTGAAACGGACATTTCCGCCCTTGAACTCGGTTCAAGAGTCTGTGACAATCTGTGTAGTGTTAAGAGCGGTTCTAATCTTTAACCGGATTAGTTCCAGTTTGTGTTGTGTGTGTTGTAAAGCGATTACCGATAATCTGGATCCTGTCCCCTATCGGCTATCCCTATCCTAACATTTTTCTTGTCTAATTGGTTCTTATTTAAAGTTTTAATTCTCACAAAAAAAAATGTTATTTAATATAAGAATATTGTTTTAGTCGTAATTTCAATATTACGATGTTATTTAATTTATGGATTGATAACTGATTACTTTAATTTTTACTTAATTAAGTTTTTTAGTTTGAAATAATTTAATATACTTAATTTGAAATTTGAAATTTAATTTGAACTTGGTTTTAAAAATTAAATCGTTTTATTTTGAATAATTAAATATATTCAATTTAGAAAATTTTATTTATTAAGAATTAAATATTTTTGAAATTAATTTGTATAATATGTTTAATCAAAATTGTATATTTATATATTATGTTTTTCAAAAAATATGTGTATATCAATTTTAATAATAATGATAATATTTAATAAGAACATAAATATCAATAATACAAGCAAAATGTACAAAACTATCTAGTTGAATTACTAAAAAATAATGTTAGTATAAATTATCTTTTTATTATGGGTATATTAAATAATAATAACAAATATTTACTTAAAATGTTTAATTTTTAAAAAAATTACGAATATATATATATATATATATATTTAAACTAAAAGATTATTTTTAAAGATATTTGTATTGAGTTAATTATGAAATAATTAGACCTACAAACAAAATTTCTTATGAGTCTATATTTTGTTATCATGATTCATGATCTTAACTCAGTAGTAATATTGAGACATTATTAAATATTATTAAAATTTTAAATATCATGAAAAATTATCTTAAAAAATAAATTATATTTATTATATCATTCCATTATAGTTAAATATTGTTATTTTTAATTAAATAAATATAATATATTTTTTAAATATAAATAATATAATAAATATAAAATTAATATACATGACAACAAACTTATAAATTATAAATAAAAATTATAAATTACAAAACAATCTTTTGTTAAGCTTGTTAATACAAAATAAAAAATTAATTGAAATATACTAAATTAAATTGAAAAGGACCAATACAAAAATAAAAAGTTAGTCTAAAATAAATGTGTAAGTATGTTGATACAGTAAACCTAAGACTTTTTATTTTTAATATAACTCAGTTAACATAAATTAAATAAATAATTAATAATAATTGGTTGGGCTTAAGCTACCGATGCAGAAATTTTATATAGACAATTGGTCTAAATTATACAAAATAAACATCTCTTGGGCTGGATCATATGTGGATTGTTTTAACCCTTATTAACTTTATAGATAACTAATGACATTTAAAACGAAGACTCAATTTTCAAATCCTCAGATACACATCTCTATTCTAACTCAACATATTTGATGTGGCCTAATTGATATTAACAAACACCCAAGCTGTTTGAGGTGATCAAATTAAAAATGGTTATCATTCCCCAAGTCCGACATGATTCATTATAGGATTAGAGCTCAACTGAATTAGGTTAGAATTTTGAATCTAAATTTAAGTTCTAAAACTATCACTCTCTCCTTACCATGGAGATGCAATGAATGAATTTCATAAGAAATCAAGTCTAAGTTGTAATGAATGAATTCCAAAAAAATACTATTATACTTTAAGTCTCACTCAATTTGAGTTGAAATAATTGGGCCTCATCCTTATTTAATATGTCTACAAGCCTCTTTATATAAAGTCAAATCTACAAGCCTCATCTCAGCCAAATTTATCTATTCATTTTTTTAACTTTCAACTTGTGTAATTCTAAATAATAAAACTAAAATGTAAATACTTTCTTTCTCATTTTTTAGTTTTTACTTTTCTCTAGTGACCAAGGCCCAAAACCAAATCAAAACAATATTGGGCCTTGTTTGATTTTGGATTGAAACGGTATCCTTACAAATTAACTCAATCTTGTACTATAATTAATTCATACAGAAATGTTTTAAAAATAAATTTGTAATATGACCTATACGATGAGAGCATCCAATTGTTGGCACTAATAAAGCATCAGAGACATTAATAAGTGGGGACATCATTGTAACATTATAAACAAAATGATCATGTTGAGAGATCAATACATTTTTATTCTTCAATTTTTTTTTTTTAAACGCCATATGCCATTTCATTCAAAACCCCAAAAAGAGGAAAATGAGTTTCAAAAAATAAAGTTAGACAGACCCTAATTTTGTTGAAAATATGAAATGAGTTTCAAACAACTAAATTACAGAACAAACAAACAACAAACAATTGAATTATAAACAAGTCATCAAGCATAACTATTTGAACCTTCATTTCCTTGTAATGATTTTATAAGGGATATTGTTGGGGAAAACCCTGACAGAACCACAAAAGAAGAAAACAAAATAATGAACACACTAACAGAATTTGATAACGGAGTTCGGCCAAAATGTTGCCTACGTCTCCGAGCACTAAGGCTATCAATTAATAAGGAAGAAGAGATACAAATTTGGATGCAATAAACCAAAGAGGGGAGAGTTTCTTTTATACACTAAGAAACTTCCCCAACTCCCATCATCTTCCGATGTGGGATTTATGCTAATTGTGAATATAGTTTCTTTTATATACTAAGAAACTTCTTTCACTCCCATTATCTTCCGATGTGGGATTCTAATTGTGCCAAAAACAACAAATCTCCACCTTGGCACAATATCCAAATACTAATTCTTCAATATTAAAAATAGTCCTTCAGTGCTTCCAATTGGCGCTCTTCAGCGCCGACTCAAACGCGAAAGATGTTTACCAAATCTAAACAATTAGATTTGGTTTTCCCCATGTCTTTCATCTCGAACTCTTTACCCAATTGAACCTTCAACTTGTCAACTTCATATTGGCTCTTTGATGCTATCAACATATCATCAACGTACAAGAGTAGATAGATGTAAGACTCATCTTGCAATTTGCGCAAATACACACATGAACTGAATCTGCTTCTTGTGTACTTGTGCTCCATCATAAACTTGTTAAGTTGCTTGTACCATTGTCTCGACGATTGCTTCAACCTGTACAATGATCTATTCAACTTGCAAACCCAATTTTCTTTATCAGTAACATTGAATCCATCTGGTTGATAAATGTAGATTTCCTCGTTCAAATGACCGTGTATGTCTACGGTCTTCACATCTGGTTGAGCTAGCTCCAAATTCATCTGCGCTACCAAGGCCAACAAAATTCTAATGGAAGAGTGTTTAACAACAGGAGAAAGTACCTCATTATAATCACCTCCTTCCTTTTGAGCGTAGTCTTTAACTACCAATTTTTCCTTGTAGCGAACATCAAATTTTTCAGGAAATCCTTCTTTCTTAGCAAAGATCCATTTACCACCAATAGCTTTCTTCCCTTTTCGTAGATGCGTCAACTTGCATGTCTCATTCTTCTGAATAGATTGCATCTCATCTTCCATAACACCTCTCCTTTTTCCATTTTCAGTACTTCGACTGACATCTGGAAAAGTGGATGGAACATCATCTACGACTAGAAGTGCATAGGCCGCCATGTCAACAAACCGACCTGGTTTTTGAATAACTCGTCTTGGCCTATTCACAGCAATTGATTCACTTTGTTCTGAAGGTTCTTGGGTCAGAACCTCTTCCTCATTTAACTCTTCGTCTGTCGTCGGAGAGTCACTTCTAGTTGGGCTTATCTTTATCTGCTCAAACTCCACCTGTTGCGGAGTACAATCAATCTTGTCTGGTGTTACCTTATTCAACATTGAATAATCATCAAAAGTAACATCTCTTCTGATAATGGTTTTCTTTGCATCCAAACACCAGAGGCGATACTCTTTAACTCCTGTAGTAAATCCCATAAAAAGAGTCTTCTTTCCTCGTGAGTCCAAATTTGATTCAACTCCATGATAATATGCAATAGAACCAAAAATATGCAAACAATCATAATCAGTTGCAGTTTTTCCAGACCATACCTCTAATGGAGTCTTGCCACCAAGTGCAGATGATGGTAGGCGATTTACCAAATGTTGAGCGTATGACACAGCTTCTGCCCAAAATTTCCTGTCTAACCCAGCATTAGACAACATACATCGAACTTTCTCCACCAATGTCCTGTTCATACGTTCCGATACTCCATTCTGCTGTGGTGTTTTTCTGACTGTGAAGTGTCGAACTATGCCACACTCTTGGCATAACTTCTGGAATGGATCATTCTTGTATTCTCCACCGTTATCAGTTCGGAGAATTTTGATCTTTCTTCCTGTCTCGTCTTCAACTTGAGTTTTCCATTTAAGAAAAATCTCAAACACTTCACCTTTGTTCTTCATCGTAAACACCCATACTCTTCTGGAAAAATCGTCAAAAAAAGTAACAAAGTAATGTCTACCTCCAAGAGAAGGAGTCTTGGCAGGTCCCCAGACATCTGAGTGCACATAATCCAAAATACCCTCGGTATTATGCATAGCAGTGCCAAATTTTACTCGCCTTTGTTTTCCCAGAATACAATGTTCACAAAAATCTAACTTACAAACTTTTGTACCTTTCAATAATCCTTGTTTGACAAGAGTTTGCATAGATTTCTCACCAGCGTGCCCCAATCGCATATGCCATAACTTTGTTGCCTCTAATTCCTTACTGCTCTCGGAAGTTGATACACATGATGTCCCATTAACTGTACTACCTTGATAGTAATACAAATTATTACTCTTCCTGATAGCTTTCAACATCACTAGCGCTCCAGATATTACCTTAAGAACTCCATTTTCCAATTTCACATGTAGGCCTTTCGACTCCAAGGCCCCCAAAGAAATGAGATTCTTTTTCATATTCGGTATGTACCGAACATCTCTAATAATTCTGATGGATCCGTCATCATTCCTCAGCTTGATTGAACCCATCCCCTTTATTTTACATGTATTAGCATCTCCCATGTAAACAACTCCACCATCTAGCTCCTTAAAGTCAAAGAACCACTTTCGAACTGGTGTCATATGATAAGTGCAGGCTGAGTCCAATATCCAGGCATCAGGATGTGATGTTGTGTGTGACATCGATAAAGAGTATTCTGAATCTGCATCACCTTTGTTTTCTGCAACATTCGCATCTTCAGAATCTTTCTCTTTCTTCTTCAACTTTGGGCAGTTAATCTTCCAATGTCCTTTCTCACGACAGAAAGCACATTCATCTTTGGCAACTCTACTTTCAGATCTTCTTCCTTTCCCTTTTGATTTGCTCTGCTGACGGCCCCTGACCATCAATGCTTCATCTGATTTATCTACTTTGCTTTTCCTTTTATCCTGCTTTCTCAATTCATGACTATATAAAGCAGAACTTACAGCATCAAGAGAAACATTTCCCTTCCCATGAAGTAACGTTGTTTCTAAGTGTTCAAATTCATCAGGAAGGGACGATAGCAACATCAAAGCCAAATCTTCATCCTCAAACCTAACGTCAAGGTTTAACAAATCCGCTACTAACTGATTAAACTTAGTTATATGCTCATTCATCGTAGTACCTGATTGGTATTCAAACCGGAACAGTCGCTTCTTCATAAGGAGCTTATTCTGACCACTCTTCTTCAGAAACTTGTCCTCCAATACTTGCCATAGTTTCTGTGCAGAAGTTTCATTCTTCACAGCATACTTCTGCTCTCTAGACAGGCACGACCGAATTGTTCCGCACGCCAACCGATTCATGATACTCCACTCTTTTTCTTCTATACCATCTGGCTTTCCGACCTCAATAGCAACATCTAGACCCTGCTGAAAAAGACAATCTAGAACCTCACCTTGCCACATGCCGAAATGCCCAGTTCCATCAAAGATCTCCACCGCAAACTTCAAATTCGACATCGGTGTCCTCGTCCAGGATGACGAAGGAGTTGACGCCCCTTTTGAAGACTCCACCATGCCAAGGACGAACCTTCGGCTCTGATACCACTTGTTGGGGAAAACCCTGACAGAACCACAAAAGAAGAAAACAAAATAATGAACACACTAACAGAATTTGATAACGGAGTTCGGCCAAAATGTTGCCTACGTCTCCGAGCACTAAGGCTATCAATTAATAAGGAAGAAGAGATACAAATTTGGGTGCAATAAACCAAAGAGGGGAGAGTTTCTTTTATACACTAAGAAACTTCCCCAACTCCCATCATCTTCCGATGTGGGATTTATGCTAATTGTGAATATAATTTCTTTTATATACTAAGAAACTTCTTTCACTCCCATTATCTTCCGATGTGGGATTCTAATTGTGCCAAAAACAACAGATATTTCATCAAGCATAACTATTTGACTGAGCTTCCAATTGTCTTCATTAATCGAAATTCTCCTCCATGTATGTATGAGAGTCATCAGAAACAATATCATCCCAAACTTTTTGTTTTGTTCTCTTATTCGTGCTATGAATTCTTGTATTTCTTTCTCTAATTGAGTATAAGAGACATTTTTTTTCTGATTCTGATTCTGACTCTAATTGATTGGAATCCCTCCCGGAAAATTATGGGATTATTCTCTAACCATGGATCGTGCCAGAATAATATTCCCCTTCTATTATTGATTCTGAACTTCATCATCTGATATGCCTCTCCTCTAGTTCTTAGGAATTTCTTCAAGAATCATGTCATTTTATTTTTGATTTGGCATGTCCATATGCTAGATTCTCCTTTCATTAATCTCGTATGAACTTACATTTGACTCATAATGAATTTGTCTTCATCTCAAGGACCCATACATGTTTGAGCGCTCGATTCCATATGACACAATTTTTAATTCCAAACCCTTCTTCTTCCTTTGGGGTAAATACAGCTTCCCATTTGACATTTTTGCCTCATCTATCTTGAGTACCCTAGATGAAGTCTCTCATCAGCTTATCTAGTTCAGCCATGACTTTTTTGGTAGAAATATTAAAGAGAAATATTTATGTACCAAGCCAAACGCGGCCTGGCATAAAAAGGCATCCAAAGATAGGATACACATTTCCATCATCTGAATGCGCTCTCTCTCCGATGAACATTAACCATTAAACAAGAGGCTTCTCAGTTTTTTTTTCTTATCTCTCAAACAATCTTCAATGTCGGATTCTCCACAAATGCAATCGTATGGTTTTGATCATTCTAAATACAAAATGAATATACTGAATTCAATCCTGTTCTCACTTTTTTTTCCTCCTCCTCCTCCTCCTCCTAATAATAATAATAATAATAATAATAATAATAATAATAATATATAAATTAAAATACATCTTCTAGTTAATGGATATTTTTTTTATTCCATTCAATATTGTTATATATCATATTTATCTTCTTCCTCAACTTTTTCTCACCTAATATAATCTTTATAATTTATTTACACTATAACTCTATTTTAAATTCACCTACAATTTATCATTATTGTATATTTAAGTATTTTAATCATTATATTTTTAAACCTTACCACATATATAGTATATAATACTGAATTTGAATAAAAATTATAGTTTCAATTTCTTAAATATATATATATATATATATATATATATATATAATTAAGAGAAAGTTTTAAAAAAAATAATACTTTTTTGGGTTCAAATCAGATTCACGTTTTTAAATAAGGTTAGTAGTATAGTTTACGTTTGGATTGTGTTTGTGTTTCACTTTTTCTTTAAAGAAAGAAAAATAGAGAATATGATTATGACTGAAATAGTAAGTTGAATAAAATTGAGTGAAAAGTTTGTTTGTACTAAATTAGAAGTTTTTTTAATTTTTTATAGTTTAAAAGTGAATAAGTTACTTGTTAGTAAAATAAAAATAAACTCATGTTTGTCTCTCAAACATGGAGTGGATCAGCAAACCAAATGAAAAAGCTGAAGAACATTGTTGCCTCTTAATTATCACATTCATTTAAATATTGACTTTCAAATCAAAATAAAATTGTTATATTGAATATGAGAGAAATGACCAATAATAATATATCAGTATATTTAAATAAACCAATCAAACTATTTTAACTTGTTTTGAATTAAATTATTATCAATTATATAATATTTTAACTTTTTTTGAATTAAATTATTATCAATTATATAAATGTAATTTTAAAATAAATAAAAATAAGTGGAGACCAGAGTTTGATAATCTGACCTACCTTATAAAGTCTATCTACAATACCATCGAAACAAAAAAGACTTAGTTTAATATATAACCCTATTTAATTATTTTGTTAATGAATATTAAAGAGAAATATTTATATACCAAGCCAAACGGGGCCTAGCATAAAAAGGCATCCAAAGACATGATACTCATTTTCATGATCTAAATGCTCTCTCTCCGATGAACATTAACCATTAAACAAGAGGTTTCTCAGTATTTTTTTCTTCTCTCTCAAACAATCATCAATGTCGGATTCTCCACAAATGCACCCATATCGTTTTGATTATTCTAAACACAAAATGAATATACTGAAACCAATCATGTTCTCAATTGTTTTTTTTCTCCTCTTCCTTCTCCTCCTAATATATAAATTAAAGTACATCTTCTAATTAATGAATATTTTTTTATTGCATTCAATATTGCTATATATCATATTTGTATTCTTCCTCAACTTTTTTTCACCAAATATAATCTTTATAATTTATTTACACTATAACTCCATTTTAAACGGACCTACAATTTATCATTATTGTATATTTAAGTATTTTAATTATTATGTTTTTAAACCATACCACATATATATAATACTGAATTTAAATAAAAGTTATAGTTTCAATTTCTTAAATATATATATATTTTCTTATAAAATTTTGAAATAGTTTAAAATTAAAAAATATAAAACACTATTATTATGTTAATTTTTATATTTTACCCTTATAAGTAATTTGTATTATTAATTATATTGAAATAAATAAAAAATAATGTATAAATTAGTTTATAGATATAAATTATGTTAGTTTTTAAAATATAATAAATAAAAATTGAAGGGTGACGCCAGGATTTGATCACCTGACCTCATTTTCACCGTTAGGTTACAAAGTCAACTGGACTAAGAGTTACATATCAAAAATATATATATATATATATATATATAAATGTTTTATTTTAAGGTTGGGGGAGGTTCAGGCCCCAAGGCCCACCTTGTAGATCCGCCACTGGCATAAAGTTCTCTATGACGACGGTGAGAGTGGTCGGCATAGAGTTCTCTATGGCGACCGTAATGTTCGTCGACATAAAGATCTCTTTGGCTAAGGTAAGGATGGTAAAGATCTCTTTGGCGACGGTTTTAGCCGTCAGCATATAACACCCTATGGAGACGACGGTACTTAAGTGGTCGGTGTTTGTGTTTTGGTAATGACAAGAGAAATGCTGACCACCGACGACCGCTCATCCTACTGTTGTTAGTAACTTATGATGACAATTCACAAGTCAATACCGACCGAGATTACCGTCTGCATTGACTTTTTTTTAACGTGATATAAGATAAATAATAATAATAACAAAGAAATAAAAATATAAGAATATATATTATAATTAGAAAATAATAAATTAGATTTGTTTTGTTGCAGGCCAATCAGGGTTGATTTGAAAATAAATAAATAAAATGTTGGAAGAGCTCTGGTATATAAAACTAAAAAAAATTAATTAAATACATGTGTGTCGTGTTGACACCTCTTACTACTTACTTGCTTTCCACTAAAAAGATTTTGATTTTCATATTAGAAGGTTGACCCAACTTATAATATACTATATTCAACAACAAAACAAATCAAATTGATAGACTTAGTTCAAAGAAAATTAATATTTTCAAAAAAACAGTTTATGCTAACCAATCATATCTCTCTCACCTCCGGCCAACTATCAACACCGTCTCAGACATCATCGTTGTTGTATATCAAACTTGCAATATCTTCTACGCCGCCCAAGTATAATCCTCCATTTTACACCTGATGAATAAATGACATAGTTATCGGGCTCTTTTTTTACCTTACGTTGAATGAAATTGTGATGTTTGGTTGATGGTCTCTCCTCTCTATCTAATATGATAATTTTCATCAAGAGTCAAATGAAGGGAGTTTGCACGACATAATAACCTAGTTTTTTTTTTTTTTTTTTTGATAAAAATACTAATTTTATTCACCAAAATATTATTATTTATATTAATATATATATATATTACATATTTTCATCAAAATTTAATTTATTTTTATAAAATTAACAAAAATCAAAGTATTTTTTTTTATAATTCAAAAGTTATTAAATAATTTCAATATTATCTCTGGCCTAAATTTGTTCCCAAGTCACTGAATTAGGCAAATTAAAGACAGACAGACAGGTATCTTCGTATCAAATCTTCAAATTTATAATAGAATAACTGATTTGTTAATTCAACGATTCTATTGATCGTTTGTATTGTCTCTAATAAATAACTCGCATGTTGTCTGTCTTTCTTGTTTCAGTTTCCAATTGTGTATATTCTGAAATTTTAGATGTAGATCACACGACGACTTGATCTACTTATGATTTTCCATTTGAGTGCATGTATGATTAGAAGAAAGATATTATGGTTTATGTTGGATTTGGATTTAAATATATATGTAAAACATATTATTATATTAAAGTCATGGGATTAATGATTATGAAATGAATAATTGTAGATACCCGTTTAATATTTGTTTATTTGGTGACGTGACAAAACAAGTATTAATAATATGGTGAGCTTTCTTATATTGTGGACTTTAAAAATATATAGGCTTCAATTAGGGTTAGGTCTATAAGACAAGTATTATTTAAGAAACAAAAGAGGGAGATTCAAAAGAGAACTCTCACGCCTTCTCTCTCTCAACTCTCCTCCGTTTTCTTGTTCTTTGATTTCCCATCAATATCAGAGGAGAACGGATAATACTTAGTCTTGGAAGACCTAGCTGTTCCTTTCAAGAACAGATCAATCCGGATCTACAATGGGATCATCTTTAGTTACGCTTCTGCTGCGTTATTATTATAGTCTATATTCATGATTATGATACTAATAAATTTTTTCCATCAGTTGGTATAAGAGCTATCCTATTTATGAATCGATAATTTATATATATATATATATATAATGATGCTTAATTTTTAAAGTGTCCGGATTGTCGGGTCGAGAGCTGTGGTTAATTTGGATATATGTGAGAGTAAATGGATACTTGGGTCGGATTGTGGGTTGACCCGCCCATAAACTTAAAACGGTTAAAAATAAAATTAAAAATGCTATAGGTATAGTTCGAACTTGCAACCTAACAAAATAAGTACAACTTTTAACCAACTAGGCTAATAACACTTTATATTTTAAATACAACCCAAAATTTGATAAACGCGTGACATTTTAACCATATAAGTTCAATTTTTTAACTAACTAATCTATATATATGTAATGATGCTTAATTTTTAAAGTGTCCGGATTGTCGGGTCGAGAGTTGTGGTTAATTTGGATATATGTGAGAGTAAATGGATACTTGAGTCGGATTGTGGGTTGACCCGCCTATAAAAATTTTATCGTAATATTTTTTTACGGTTTTTTATATTATTACTCGTGCAAATGCACGGGATACATGCTAGTTTATATAATGATCGTATTTGAATCTGGATTGGTTTATTTTTTATTTTTTTTAATTAATAATAAATAATATATTATTTTATTTTTATTATCATTACTATTAAACTACAAGATAAATAAGAAAATAATATTCTCTATTATCATTAAAATAAATAAGAAATTGATAATATAATATATATATATATATAATATTTAAGAGAAAGTTTAAAAAAAATAGACTTTTTTGGGTTCAAATCAGATCTGAATCGTTTCAAATAAGGTTAGTAGAGTAAGAAAGAAAAACATGTGATAGAAAATATGATTCTGATTGAAATAGTCAATTGAATAAAAATGGGTGAAATTTTTGTTTGTATAAAATAAGAAGTTTTTTAAATTTGTATGGTTTGAAAGTGATCACGTTACTTCGTTAGCATAACCTAACGTCAACATGTTATAATTGCCTTAAAAAAATAAAAATAAAAAAATAAAAAATAAACTCATGTTGTCTCACAAACCTGGAGTGGAGCAGCAAACCAAATGAAAAAGTTGGAGAACTTACTGTCCTTTTTGCTTCTGGCTCTTTTCCTTTAAATAATTTTATCACGAAAATGAAAGAGGACTCTTAATTTATTCAAACAAAATTTTCAATATTTTTAATTATATTATAATCATTATATAAAATTTTATAACTTTTTATGATAGTTAAATGTCTATTATAAGTTGTACAATTATATTAAAATACTATCATGATAATGTAAACAAATGTAACAAAAAAATTTTAACCTCCCTCTAAGAAAACCAATAATAACTTTGAAACTCCACTACTGTATTAAGATTCAAAATGTAACCGATAAAAATTTGGTATGTCCAAAAATATGAATAATAAGTATTTTTTATTTTTAAATAATTAATTATTTAATAAATATACTATTATAATTTCATCAATAACAATATTAATAAAAATACATTTATTATTAATATGAAGATGGAAAATTAAATAACATGCTATTTGAAATAATCTCAAATAAATCCAACAAATAAAAAAAAATTAAAAATAAATTGGAGAAATTGATACTTATTTTATTGATATCAGGAACACATAATCAAGCCTAGATAGAAGAAATAAGTCAATCACACTGTTCATTTTTTTTTTTTTGTTTTTTTTTTTTTAATTTGAGCTATCTTCATTTTTTTATATAGCACTCCTTTATTAGTGATTTAAGTTAATATTATTATACAATTTTCAATTCTCTTTTTAATTATTTATATTTTTTTATTTTAATACAAAATTATTAATAATAGTAATTATGACAATATTTTATGAATTAAAATGTACATGTCAATTATACAAACAAAATATGTGTTTTTAACTTTAAGTTCTGATGAGGTAAATAATGAGTGTAATAAAAGTACTTGTTATTTTTCTATTAGTTTATTGATTGTTATTAATGATAGGAGACTACAACTCATTTAAACGGAAATAAAATTGAATACAGCTCATTTAAACCGAAATAAATTTGACATAAAGATATTTAAACACAAATAAAGCCACAAAACAAAAGACTACAACTTATTTATATACAAATAAAACAAAAACAAATATAGTGAAAATCTATCACTATCAGATTGTTTAATTTACTTAAAATATATATTTTAATTAAGAACGAAATAAATTTAGTAAAATAAAATTTTTTATTTAATTTTTTAAAATATTAATTTTTTTTAAATATTAAAGTAAAATAAATTAGTTTAAGTTAATAAACTAAATAATTTAATTGATAAAAAA
Organism: Impatiens glandulifera; assembly: GCF_907164915.1. Classification (NCBI taxonomy): domain Eukaryota; kingdom Viridiplantae; phylum Streptophyta; class Magnoliopsida; order Ericales; family Balsaminaceae; genus Impatiens; species Impatiens glandulifera. The sequence continues at coordinate 42,252,499 of NC_061863.1, read as the reverse complement.
TAAATAATACCATAAAAGAAAATCCAAAAGAGACGTACAAATATAAAAAGAAATTTGAATGATAGAGTTTGTCTAGTTTGTATTTTAATAAAAATTAATTAAAATCAAATATCATTTTACTTTTTTTTATGATTATTAATATTATTTATTAAATAAAATATTTTTAACTTTTTTTATAAAAATAATATTTTATTATTATATATTATTATTTTATATGCATTTTTACTAGTATAGTCGTAGAAGATACTAACCTTATTAAAAAAAATGAAATACAATAATTAACAATTTTGTTAAGAGAAATATAATTTTGTGTGAATTAAACTATAATTAGGTAAATTAGAAATTATTTGTTTTTCTGCCTTGAATATCTCCCAAAAGTTACTGGGCATTTTCATCCATATATATCCTTTATTTAAAAATAAAATTAATTTTTATCATAAATAATATATATTTACTTATTCTATGCCTATCTCACCTTTTTATTATTATGAAACAATGCAGACACTGATGTATTGTTCTAATTTTGATCATTTTAAACGCAAAATTGAATTCAATCTCGTTCTCTATTGTTTTTTTTAACCGCCTTTGTCTTTGCGATGCTAATGAACCGATTGCATCCTCCTCCTCCGCCCCCTCTTCCCATTTCCAACGGACCTCCACCTCAGCCTCCCGTTGCCTCCGAATCAATATACTGAATCCAATCCCGTTCTCAATTGTTATTTTGTAACTACCTTTGTCTTCGCGATGCTAATGAACCGGTTGCGTCCTCCTCCTCCGCCTCCTCTTCCCGTTGCCGACGGACCTCCACCTCAGCCTCCCGTTGCCGCCGCCGGGGCTCCACCTCCTTTGCAGTAGTACTATATATACATACGTGTTTCCTAAGATATGGTTAAGTAGATATTTATATATTTATATGTACTCAAGCGGCCGGATTGTGATGCAAACCCTATCTCTTTAGTTGTTCATGTTATTATATATAATTTTGTTGCATGTGATTAGAAGCGAATTAACTAATTAAAATATTATATATGATTTTATATTTAAACGGTCTAGTTTTTGTTCATTTAGTCCAATTCATCCTTCTTTTCTAGGAGGATTGGAAATGGAAAATATTCCATGAGGATAGAACTCTTCCATTATTATTTTCAGGAACACATTGTATGTGAATGAACAATAGTATTGCATTTATGATCACTAATGAACATCTACATTACTAGTGATCTGACCCTCTGCTATTGTAACCTTGCAGATAAATAGAAATGGTTTTGGTCGGGCTCTAGATTTTAGAATCAAACTAAATTAACGATAACCAAAATAATTTTAAAATAAAAATAATATGATATCAGTAACTTATTTAAGATTGATCAAAAACAGAGAAATGACCAAAACAATCCCCATAAATTAGTAACCATTCTTAATCTCAAACTCATATTAATTGAAGTCACGGAAGTTAATATATAAATTAAAGTACATCTTCTATTTAATGGATATTTTTTTATTCCATTCAATATTGCTATATATCATATTAATTTGTCTTCTTCCTCAACTTTTTCTCACCTAATATAATCTTTATAATTTATTTACACTATAACTCCATTTTAATCGCCCTACAATTTATCATTATTGTATATTTAAGTATTTTAATCATTATGTTTTTAAACCTTACCACATATATAATACTGAATTTAAATAAAAGTTATAGTTTCAATTTCTTAAATTATATATATATATATATATATATAATTAAGAGAAAGTTTTAAAAAAAAAATTAGACTTTTTTTGGGTTCAAATCAGATTTGAATCGTTTCAAATAAGGTTAGTAGAGTATAGTTTACGGTTAAAAGAAAGAAAAACATGTGATAGAAAATATGATTCTGACTGAGTGAAAATAGTCAATTGAATAAAAATGGGTGAAAATTTTATTTGTACAAAATAAGAAGTTTTTTAAATTTGTATGGTTTGAAAGTGATCACGTTACTTCGTTAGCATAACCTGACTTCAACATGTTATAATGGTTATGATCATTCTAAACACAAAATGAATATACTAAATTCAATCATGTTCTCAATTGTTTTTTTTCTTCTCCTCCTCTTCCTCTTCCTCCTCCTCCTCCTATATATTTTAAAGTTCATCTTCTAGTTAATAGATATTTTTTTTTAAATCAAACCAAACTAACGATAACCAAAATAATTTTAAAATAAAAATAATATGATATCAGTAACTTATTTAAGATTGATCAAAAACAGAGAAATGACCAAAACAATCCCCAGAAATTAGTAACCATTCTTAATCTCAAACTCATATTAATTGAAGTCACGGAAGTTAATATATAAATTAAAGTACATCTTCTATTTAATGGATATTTTTTTTATTCCATTCAATATTGCTATATATCATATTAATTTGTCTTCTTCCTCAACTTTTTCTCACCTAACATAATCTTTATAATTTATTTACACTATAACTCCATTTTAATTGCCCTACAATTTATCATTATTGTATATTTAAGTATTTTAATCATTATGTTTTTAAACCTTACCACATATATAATACTGAATTTAAATAAAAGTTATAGTTTCAATTTCTTAAATTATATATATATATATATAATTAAGAGAAAGTTTTAAAAAAAAAAATAGACTTTTTTGGGTTCAAATCAGATCTGAATCTTTTCAAATAAGGTTAGTAGAGTATAGTTTACGGTTAAAAGAAAGAAAAACATGTGATAGAAAATATGATTCTGACTGAGTGAAAATAGCCAATTGAATAAAAATGGGTGAAAAGTTTATTTGTACAAAATAAGAAGTTTTTTAAATTTGTATGGTTTGAAAGTGATCACGTTACTTCGTTAGCATAACCTGACTTCAACATGTTATAATGGTTTTGATCATTCTAAACACAAAATGAATATACTAAATCCAATTCTGTTCTCAATTGTTTTTTTTTCTCCTCCTCTTCCTCCTCCTCCTCCTATATATTTAAAGTTCATCTTCTAGTTAATAAATATTTTTTTAAAATCAAACCAAATTAACGATAACCAAAATAATTTTAAAATAAAAATAATATGATATCAGTAACTTATTTAAGATTGATCAAAAACGGAGAAATGATCAAAACAATCCCCAGAAATTAGTAACCATTCTTAATCACAAACTCATATTAATTGAAGTCACGGAAGTTAATATATAAATTAAAGTACATCTTCTATTTAATGGATATTTTTTTTATTCCATTCAATATTGCTATATATCATATTAATTTGTCTTCTTCCTCAACTTTTTCTCACCTAACATAATCTTTATAATTTATTTACACTATAACTCCATTTTAATTGCCCTACAATTTATCATTATTGTATATTTAAGTATTTTAATCATTATATTTTTAAACCTTACCACATATATAATACTGAATTTAAATAAAAGTTATAGTTTCAATTTCTTAAATTATATATATATATATATATAATTAAGAGAAAGTTTTTAAAAAAAAATTAGACTTTTTTGGGTTCAAATCAGATCTGAATCGTTTCAAATAAGGTTAGTAGAGTATAGTTTACGGTTAAAAGAAAGAAAAACATGTGATAGAAAATATGATTCTGACTGAGTGAAAATAGACAATTGAATAAAAATGGGTGAAAAGTTTATTTGTACAAAATAAGAAGTTTTTTAAATTTGTATGGTTTGAAAGTGATCACGTTACTTCGTTAGCATAACCTGGCTTTAACATGTTATAATGGTTTTGATCATTCTAAACACAAAATGAATATACTAAATCCAATTTTGTTCTCAATTGTTTTTTTTTTCTCCTCCTCCTCCTCCTCCTCTTCCTCTTCCTCCTCCTCCTCCTCCTCCTCCTCCTCCTCCTCCTCCTCCTCCTCCTATATATTTTAAAGTACATCTTCTAGTTAATGGATATTTTTTTATTCCATTCAATATTTCTATATATCATATTTGTCTTCTTCCTCAACTTTTTCTCACATAATGTAATATTTATAATTTATTACATTTTAACTCCATTTTAAACGCACCTACAATTTATCATTATTGTATATTTAAGTATTTTAATCATTATGTTTTTAAACCTTACCACATATATAATACTGAATTTAAATAAAACTTATAGTTTCAATTTTTTAAATATATATATATAATTAAGAGAAAGTTTTAAAAAAAACAATATTTTTTTTGGGTTCAAATCAGATTCACGTTTTCAAATAAGGTTAGTAGTATAGTTTACGTTTAGATTGTATTTGTGTTTCACTTTTTCTTTAAAGAAAGAAAAATAGAGAATATGATTATGACTGAAATAGTAAGTTGAATAAAATTGAGTGAAAAATTTGTTTGTACTAAATTAGAAGTTTTTTAATTTTTTATAGTTTAAAAGTGAATAAGTTACTTGTTAGTAAAATAAAAACAAAATAAAAATAAACTCATGTTTGTCTCTCAAACATGGAGTGGATCAGCAAACCAAATGAAAAGGCTGAAGAACATACCGTCTTTGTTGCCTCTTAATTATCACATTCATTTAAATATTGATTTTCAAATCAAAATAAAATTGTTATATTGAATAGGAGAGAAATGAACAATAATAATATATCAGTATATTTAAATAAACCAATCAAACTATTTTAACTTGTTTTGAATTAAATTATTATCAATTATATAAATGTAATTTTAAAATAAATAAATATAAGTGGAGACCAGAGTTTGATAATCTGACCTACCTTATAAAGTCTATCTACAATACCATCGGAACCAAAAATACTTGTTTAATATATAACCCTATTTAATTATTTTGTTAATGAATATTAAAGAGAAATATTTATATACCAAGCCAAACGGGGCCTAGCATAAAAAGGCATCCAAAGACATGATACCCATTTCCATCATCTGAATGCTCTCTCTTCGATGAATATTAACCATTAAACAAGAAGCTTCTCAGATTTTTTCTCATCTCTCAAACAATCTTCAATGTCGGATTCTCCACAAATGCAACCATATGGTTTTGATCATTCTAAACACAAAATAAATATATTGAATTCAATCATGTTCTCAATTGTTTTTTTTTTCTCTTCCCCTTCCTCCTCCTCCTCCTCCTAATATATAAATTAAAGTACATCTTCTAGTTAATGGATATTTTTTTATTCCATTCAATATTGATATATATCATATTTGTCTTCTTTCTCAACTTTTTCTCACCTAATATAATCTTTATAATTTATTTACACTATAACTCTATTTTAAACACACCTACAATTTATCATTATTGTATATTTAAGTATTTTAATTATTATGTTTTTAAACCATACCACATATATTATATATATAAATTTAAATAAAAGTTATAGTTTCAATTTCTTAAATATATATATATATATATATATAATTAAGAGAAAGTTTAAAAAAAAATACTTTTTTTGGGTTCAAATCAGATTCACGTTTTCAAATAAGGTTAGTAGTATAGTTTACGTTTAGTTTGTGTTTGTGTTTCACTTTTTCTTTAAAGAAAGAAAAATAGAGAATATGATTATGACTGAAATAGTAAATTGAATAAAATTGAGTGAAAAGTTTGTTTGTACTAAATTAGAAGTTTTTTAATTTTTTATAGTTTAAAAGTAAACTGTTATTTGTTAGTAAAATAAAAAAAATAAAAAATAAACTAATATTTGTCTCTCAAACATGGAGTGGGTCAGCAAATCAAATGAAAAAGCTGAATAACATACTGTCTTTGTTGCCTCTTAATTATCACGTTCATTATCAAATTTATTTAAATATTGACTTTCAAAATAAAATTGTTATATTGAATATGAGAGAAATGATCAATAAATTTTTAATTGTATTAAATATTGTCTTTTTAAAATAAAACAAGGATATTATTTTATTTGAGAATTTTAATATTAAATACAATCTTAAATATATATAAATTTTTAATAAACGTATTATTATTCTAACTAATTTATTCAAACAAAATTTTCAATATTTTTAATTATATAAAATCATTATATAATTTTTTTAAAGTTTTTATGATAGTTAAATGTATTATTATATTAAAATACTATCATGATAATGTAAACAAATGTAACAAAATTTGTTTAGCCTAACTCTAAAAAAAATCAATAATAACTTTGAAACTCCAATCAAATTTTTATCTAACCTATAGAATTATAATTGTTTATTTCATTTTTGATTGAACAAAAAATACTAATACTCATATATTCTTTTTTGTTCAATTCATAGATAGAAACAAAAGAAAAGTAAATATTTGTTAGTCATTGTCTATAAATATCCAAATTTTGATGTTTGGATCAAACCTGAAATATGTGAATTATGCAGAAGATCTAAAACCTTTTTTTTTTAGTAAATCAATTCCCAAATATTTTTTCTAGAATGTCCAACACAAACTAGTCACTATGAGTTTAGTGCATATACTTATATATATAATATATAATATATGTACATAGATGGATTTTATCCGCATAGTGAATGATTCCACATTTGAATCAAACGGGCCCTTTTAACTCAGTGGTAGAGTAACGCCATGGTAAGGCGTAATAGAGATAAAAATCAATTGTTTAAATTAAAGTTATTTTTTTTGGCCCAATTACCGATTAGAAGATTTAGATTGTATCAATTGTTATTTGTTAAATATGAATAATGGTAGCCGTTTCACTACTGTATTAAGATTCAAAATGTAACCGATAAGAATTTGGTATGTCCAAAAATATGAATAATAAGTATTTTTTATTTTTAAATAATTAATTATTTAATAAATATACTATTATAATTTCATCATTAACATTATTAATAAAAATACATTTATTATTAATAAGAAGATGGAGAATTAAATAACATGTTATTTGAGATAATCTCAAATAAATCCAACAAATAAAAAAGATTTTGAAACTAATTCGGAGAAAAGCTAATTAATTTGATATATTTTATTGATATCAGGGGAACATATAATCAAGCCTAGATAGAAGAAACATGTCAATCACTGTTCGTTTGTTTATTTATTTTTAATTTGAGCTATCTTCATTTTTTTTATATAACACTCCTTTATAAGTGATTTAAGTTAATATTATTATACAATTTTCAATTCTATTTTTAATTATTTATATTTTTTAATATTTTAATACAAAATTATTAATAATAGTAATTATGACAATATTTTATGAATTAAAATGTACATATCAATTATACAAACAAAATATATGTTTTTAACTTTAAGTTCTGATGAGGTAAATAATGAATGTATTAAAAGTACTTGTTATTTTCCTATTAGTTTATTGATTGTTATTAATAATAGGAGACTACAGCTCGTTTAAACCAAAATAAAACAAACTGATTTAAAAAATTTTAAACTTAAATAAAGGCACAAAACAAAAGACTACGACTCATTTAAATTCAAATCAAGCAAAAACAAATATAGTGGAAATCTCTCTCACTAGCAGATTATTTAATTTACTTAAAATATATATTTTAATTAAGAAGGGAATAAAATTAGTAAAATAATTTTTTTTTATTTAATTTATTTTAAACATTAAAGTAAATAAATTAATTTTAGTTAATAAACTGAAAAATTTAATAGATAAAAATGAAATAATACCATAAAATATAATCCAGCACTTGTGTAACAAATAAAAAATAATTCTGAATTATATATTTTGTCTAGTTTGTATTTTAATAAAATGAAAAAATCAAATCAAATATCATTTTATTTTTTATAATTAATAATATTATTTAATTTATTAAATAAAATATTTTTAACTTTTCTATAAAAATTACATTTTATTATTATATATTAATGTTTTATATGCATTTTTACTAGCATAGTTGTAGAAGATACTAACCTTATTAAATTAAAAAAATTAAAATACAATAATTAATTTTTTTTTAAAAGAAATATAATTTGTGTGGATTAAACTATAATTAGATAAATTAAAAATTATTTGTTTTTATTGGGATCACTTTAAATGGTCCTTTTTGTTTTTCTGCCTTTGAATATTTCTCAAAAGTTGCTGTGCATTTTCTCCATATATATCCTTTATTTAAAATTAAAATTTATTTTTGTCATAAATAATATATATTTACTTATTCTCCGCATCTCACCTTTTTATTATCATGAGATAATGCAGACACTAATGCGTTGTTATAATTTTGATAAAAAAAATTATTTTTAAGGATAATAATATAATAAAACAAATTAAAATAAATAAAAAGTATTTTACTTTAATAAATGATGTGATTAAAAATTAGAATAAGATATTTTAAACAAAAGACTATTTAAGAGGGGTTAAGGTATTAGAATAAATCTAGCTGATTATTTTTGTATAAGTATTAATTTAAGAAAGTATGTTTTTTCTATAAAAGTATAAAAAATAATGATAAATATTTTTTAAAAAAAATAATTATTATTTTAATCTTTTAGTTAATTAATTGAGTGATACGATAAGTAGTATATAAAATAATATTTAATTATAAAATTAAAAAAATCCAGTGATAACATATGTAAGCATAAAATTTGACCTATAATAATATTTATAATTTTAAAACAATATTTTGAATAAAAATTCAAAATAATCGCAAAAGAAGAAGTTAAAACTAAATTATGATTAATTATTGTGATAATTAAACCTTAAAAAAAATTAATTAAAATTAAAAACAAAATTGGGATTAAATTGTTGTATTTCATTTTACCCAAATTAATCTTAAAAAGAGGTTTAAATAATTTATTTGTGATTTTAAACATAAATTATGTATAGTTTATGTCTTAAAATAATTAAATAAATACCGCAAAATATACCCAAAAATAAAAAATATGGACAAAATTTTTATTATGTTTCCAAAAATATTTTTGTGTATTAATTTGGTTAAGAAAAACGCAAGAAAATGTTAAAAATTTGATTTCAAATAACTCTTTTATTAGAAATATAAATTGATGATTATGTGTGTCATAGATTATTTAAACTTTGCAACAGGATCTGTGGCCATCAGACGAGCGCATGGGCTTTATTCAACGCGCTAGGACGTTCCACGAAATTGGTTGTAACCAAGGAAGCGCACGCCCAAGAAACATGAGCAAAAGATGCCCATTAGCCTAGACGCTAACAGAACACCCGAGCGACCACCGAAATGCAACGACGCGTTTCATTTAAATGAAACGATGTAGTTTTGAGCGTCTTCTTCGGCGAGACTGGACGATCGTCGGAGGCTCGCACTCGACACCGACGACATTCCAGAAACTGGATCTTCTTCGTTTCTCGTCCTTATCCTCTCAAAATTCATTCATGTGAACATCTCTCCCTCTCAATCATTTCTCCTAAAGTTTGAAGTCAAAACCTATCCTAAAACTAGGCTAGCGAGGACAAAATAGAAACGAAAAAGAAGAGTTTCATAATCCAAATTCAATATGAATTCAACTTCGAAACCGACCTAGCTTAAGTATAAACAGTCAATAGGCCTTCTTCCAATTCATCGATAAAAATCCAATTATCACAACATGCTTGAAGATTTCCATTAGAGCTCTGGTGACTGGTTTTTGAAGAAATCATTCCGGCGTTCAAAGCTTCGATCTAGAGCTCTACAAAGCTTCATAAAGATCATTAGAGTGTTTCCCAATCACTAGTATGTTTCTAGATCATATGTATTTCAAATTGAGATTCAAAATTGGATTTTTTTCAAGTTCGATCGGGTTGATCTTATTTAGGGCTAGATTTTATTCTTTCTATAGTCGAAATCCATCTCTAGATGATGTCCAAACTTTTTGTTGAAAAAGATTTCATCAATTCAACCTCTATCAAAAAAACTCAAATTTGATTTTAAATCTGGAAATTTTAAAATTCGTGTTTTTGAGCTTGAATTTTGATTCAAATAACTGCTTAACATGTTTGTGAACTTGTTAGGATGATTTTGAAATCATAAAACATATATCCCAATCATGTTTGATCGAACAAAAAATTTTGAAATAAAAGTTTAAATTTCAGATTTAAAATTTGTTACAGAGCTTGCTTAATGTTCTTGTTTTGGCCGTGTTCGATGTAAACATCATTTCGAAGCTTTTGGAACAAGAATTAGGCCTAAATCAAAAGTTCCCAATTTTTTCCCTTGAAATCATTTTGAAAAATCAATCTTTGTAGAGTTCGATTAATCGGGTTTAGAATTAGGGGTTATGATCACTACATCAAATGGACTTGATAGCAACTTACATATCATGTTTTCATGATATGTATCAAAAGATACAAACCTTCAATTTTAATACCAAATGAAAACACTTGGTGTTCTTAGACCGAGTCTTCTAGGACCGAGGACCGAGAATCCTCGGTCATGACCAAGATCAAGAACCGAGCAAATTGACCTAGGACTGAGACAAAAAACTTATGTTCTTGAATTAGGACCGAGTCCGATGACTAGTGTTTTTAAGACTAGGACAGATAAATCTGACCGATGATTCTCTAGTTGAATTACTAAAAAAATAATGTTAGTATAAATTATCTTTTTATTATGGGTATATTAAATAATAATAACAAATAATTACTTAAAATTTTAATTTTAAAAAAAAAAATTACGAATATATATATATTAAAGTACATCTTCTATTTAATGGATATTTTTTTTATTCCATTAAATATTGCTATATATCATATTAATTTGTCTTCTTCCTCAACTTTTTCTCACCTAACATAATCTTTATAATTTATTTACACTATAACTCCATTTTAATCGCCCTACAATTTATCAGTATTGTATATTTAAGTATTTTAATCATTATGTTTTTAAACCTTACCACATATATAATACTGAATTTAAATAAAAGTTATAGTTTCAATTTCTTAAATTATATATATATATATAATTAAGAAAAAGTTTTAAAAAAAATTATACTTTTTTTGGGTTCAAATCAGATCTGAATCGTTTCAAATAAGATTAGTAGAGTATAGTTTACGGTTAAAAGAAAGAAAAACATGTGATAGAAAATATGATTCTGACTGAGTGAAAATAACCAATTGAATAAAAATGGGCGAAAAGTTTATTTGTACAAAATAAGAAGTTTTTTAAATTTGTATGGTTTGAAAATGATCACGTCACTTCGTTAGCATAACCTGACTTCAACATGTTATAATGGTTTTGATCATTCTAAACACAAAATGAATATACTAAATCCAATCCTGTTCTCAATTGTTTTTTTTTCTCCTCCTCCTCCTCCTCCTATTCCTCCTCCTATATTTTAAAGTACATCTTCTAGTTAATGGATATTTTTTAGAATCAAACCAAATTAACGATAACCAAAATAATTTTAAAATAAAAATAATATGATATCAGTAACTTATTTAAGATTGATCAAAAACAGAGAAATGACCAAAACAATCCCCAGAAATTAGTAACCATTCTTAATCTCAAACTCATATTAATTAAAGTCACGGAAGTTAATATATAAATTAAAGTACATCTTCTATTTAATGGATATATTTTTTATTCCATTCAATATTGCTATATATTATATTAATTTGTCTTCTTCCTCAACTTTTTCTCACCTAACATAATCTTTATAATTTATTTACACTATAACTCCATTTTAATCGCCAGACAATTTATCATTATTGTATATTTAAGTATTTTAATCATTATGTTTTTAAACCTTACCACAAATATAATACTGAATTTAAATAAAAGTTATAGTTTCAATTTCTTAAATTATATATATATATATATAATTAAGAGAGAGTTTAAAAAAATTAGACTTTTTTTGGGTTCAAATCAGATCTGAATCGTTTCAAATAAGGTTAGTAGAGTATAGTTTACGGTTAAAAGAAAGAAAAACATGTGATAGAAAATATGATTCTGACTGAGTGAAAATAGCCAATTGAATAAAAATGGTTGAAAAGTTTATTTGTACAAAATAAGAAGTTTTTTAAATTTGTATGGTTTGAAAGTGATTACGTTACTTCGTTAGCATAACCTGACTTCAACATGTTATAATGGTTTTGATCATTCTAAACACAAAATGAATATACTAAATCCAATCTTGTTCTCAATTGTTTTTTTTTTTCTCCTCCTCCTCTTCCTCCTCCTCCTCCTCCTCCTCCTCCTCCTCCTCCTCCTCCTCCTCTTCCTCCTCCTCCTCCTCCTCCTCCTCCTCCTCCTCTTCCTCCTCCTCCTCCTCCTCCTCCTCCTCCTCCTCCTCCTCCTAATATATAAATTAAAGTAAATCTTCTAGTTAATGGATATTTTTTTATTCCATTCAATATTGCTATATATCATATTTGTCTTCTTCCTCAACTTTTTCTCACCTAATATAATCTTTATAATTTATTTACAATATAACTCTATTTTAAACGCACCTACAATTTATCATTATTGTATATTTAAGTATTTTAATCATTATGTTTTTAAACCTTACCACATATATAATACTGAATTTAAATAAAAGTTATAGTTTCAATTTTTTAAATATTATATATATATATATATAATTAAGAGAAAGTTTTAAAAAGAATAATGCTTTTTTTGGGTTCAAATAAGATTCACGTTTTCAAATAAGGTTAGTAGTATAGTTTACGTTTGGATTGTATTTGTGTTTCACTTTTTCTTTAAAGAAAGAAAAATAGAGAATATGATTATGACTGAAATAGTAAGATGAATAAAATTGAGTGAAAAATTTCTTTGTACTAAATTAGAAGTTTTTTAATTTTTTATAGTTTAAAAATGAATAAATTACTTGTTAGTAAAATAAAAATAAAATAAAAATATACTCATGTTTGTCTCTCAAACATGGAGTGGATCAGCAAACCAAATGAAAAGGCTGAAGAATATACCGTTTTTGTTGCCTCTTAATTATCACATTCATTTAAAATTGATTTTCAAATCAAAATAAAATTGTTATATTGAATATGAGAGAAATGAACAATAATAATATATCAGTATATTTAATAATTATCACATTCATTTAAATATTGACTTTCAAATCAAAATAAAATTGTTATATTGAATATGAGAGAAATGAACAATAATAATATATCAGTATATTTAAATAAACTAATCAAACTGTTTTAACTTGTTTTGAATTAAATTATTATCAAATATATAAATGTAATTTTAAAATAAATAAAAATAAGTGGAGACCAGAGTTTGATAATCTGACCTACCTTATAAAGTCTATCTACAATACCATCGGAACAAAAAAAACTTGTTTAATAAATAACCCTATTTAATTATTTTGTTAATGAATATTAAAGAGAAATATTTATATACCAAGCCAAACGGGGCCTAGCATAAAAAAGCATCCAAAGACATGATACTCATTTCCATCATTTGAATGCTCTCTCTCCGATGAACATTAACCATTAAACAAGAAGCTTCTCAGTTTTTTTTCTCATCTCTCAAACAATCTTCAATGTCGGATTCTTCACAAATACAACCATATGGTTTTGATCATTCTAAACACAAAATAAATATACTGAATTCAATCATGTTCTCAATTGTTTTTTTTTCTCTTCCCCTTCCTCCTCCTCCTCCTCCTCCTCCTCCTCCTCCTCCTCCTCCTCCTCCTCCTCCTCCTCCTCCTCCTCCTCCTCCTAATATATAAATTAAAGTACATTTTCTAGTTAATGGATATTTTTTTATTCCATTCAATATTGCTATATATCATATTTGTCTTCTTTCTCAACTTTTTCTCACCTAATATAATCTTTATAATTTATTTACACTATAACTCTATTTTAAACACACCTACAATTTATCATTATTGTATATTTAAGTATTTTAATTATTATGTTTTTAAACCATACCACATATATAATACTGAATTTAAATAAAAGTTATAGTTTCAATTTCTTAAATATATATATATATAATTAATTAAGAGAAAGTTTTAAAAAAAAATATTTATTTTTTGGGTTCAAATCATATTCACGTTTTCAAATAAGGTTAGTAGTATAGTTTACGTTTGGTTTGTGTTTGTGTTTCACTTTTTCTTTAAAGAAAGAAAAGTAGAGAATATGTTTATGACTGAAATAGTAATTGAATAAAATTGAGTGAAAATTTTGTTTGTACTAAATTAGAAGTTTTTTAATTTTTTATAGTTTAAAAGTGAACTGTTTATTTGTTAGTAAAATAAAAAAAAATTAAAAATAAACTTATGTTTGTCTCTCAATCATGGAGTGGATCAGCAAACCAAATGAAAAAGCTGAAGAACATATTGTCTTTTTGCCTCTTAATTATCATGTTCATTATCACATTTATTTAAATATTGACTTTCAAAATAAAATTATTATATTGAATATGAGAGAAATGATCAATAAATTTTTAATTGTATTAAATATTGTCTTTTTAAAATAAAACAAGGATATTATTTTATTTGAGAATTTTAATATTAAATACAATCTCAATTTTAATCAGAAAAAATATTTATTCATCTGAAATCTATTATTATTCTAACTAATTTATTCAAACAAAATTTTCAATATTATTAATTATATAAAATCATTATATAAAATTTTTTAAGTTTTTATGATAGTTAAATGTATTATTATATTCATGATAATGTAAACAAATGTAACAAAATTTGTTTAGCCTACCTCTAAAAAAAATTAATAATTTTAAAACTCCAATCAAATTTTTATTCAACCCTATAGAATTATAATTGTTTATTTCATTTTTGATTGAACAAAAAATACTAATACTCATTTATTCTTTTTTGTTCAATTCATAGATAGAAACAAAAGAAAAGTAAATATTTGTTAGTCACTATCTATAAATATCCAAATTTTGATGTTTGGATCAAGCCTGAAATATGTGAATTATGCAAAAGATCTAAAACCTTTTTTTTTTAAGTAAATCAATTCCCAAATATTTTTTCTAGAATGTCTAACACAAACTAGTCACTATGAGTTTAATGCATATACTTATATATATAATATATGTATATAGATGGATTTTATCCGCACAGTGAATGATTCCACATTTGAATCAAACAGGCCCTTTTAACTCAGTGGTAGAGTAACGCCATGTTGTCATGGTAAGGCATAATAGAGATAAAAATCAATTGATTAAATTAAAGTTATTTGCTTGGCCCAATTACCGATTAGAATATTTAGCTTGTATCAATTGTTATTGGTTTAACATGAATAATGGTAGCCGTTTCACCACTGTATTAAGATTCAAAATGTAACCGATAAAAATTTGGTATGTCCAAAAATATGAATAATAAGTATTTTTTATTTTTAAATAATTAATTATTTAATAAATATACTATTATAATGTCATCATTAACATTATTAATAAAAATACATTTATTATTAATAAGAAGATGGAAAATTAAATAACATGTTATTTGAAATAATCTCAAATAAATCCAACAAATAAAAAAGATTTTGAAACTAAATCGGAGAAAAGCTAATTAATTTTATATATTTTATTGATATCAGGGGAACATATAATCAAGCCTAAATAGAAGAAACATGTCAATCACTGTTCGTTTGTTTATTTATTTTTATTTTTTTAATTTGAGCTATCTTCATTTTTTTATATAACACTCCTCTATAAGTGATTTAAGTTAATATTATTATACAATTTTCAATTCTATTTTTAATTATTTATATTTTTTAATATTTCAATACAAAATTATTAATAATAGTAATTATGACAATATTTTATGAATTAAAATGTACATATCAATTATACAAACAAAATATGTGTTTTTAATTTTAAGTTCTGATGAGGTAAATAATGAGTGTATTAAAAGTACTTGTTATTTTTCTATTAGTTTATTGATTGTTATTAATGATAGAAGATTAAAGCTCGTTTAAACCAAAAATAAAACAAACTGATAACTTAAATAAAGGCACAAAACAAAAGACTACAACTCATTTAAATTCAAATAAAGCAAAAACAAATATAGTGGAAATCTCTCTCACTATCATATTATTTAATTTACTTAAAATATATATTTTAATTAAGAAGTGAATAAAATTAGTAAAATAATTTTTTTTATTTAATTTATTTTAAACATTAAATTAAATAAATTAATTTTAGTTAATAAACTGAAAAATTTAATCGATAAAAATGAAATAATACCATAAAATATAATTCAACACTTGTGCCTAGAGGATTATAACAAATAAAAAATAATTATAAATTATATATTTTGTCTAGTTTGTATTTTAATAAAATGAAAAAATAAAATCAAATATCATTTTATTTTTTATAATTAATAATATTATTTAATTTATTAAATAAAATATTTTTAACTTTTCTATAAAAAATTATATTTTATTATTACATATTAATGTTTTATATGCATTTTTACTAGCATAGTTGTAGAAGATACTAACCTTATTAAAAAAAATGAAATACAATAATTAAAAATTTTTTTAAGGGAAATATAATTTGTGTGGATTAAATTATAATTAGATAAATTAAAAATTATTTGTTTTTATTGGGATCACTTTAAATGGTCCTTTTTGTTTTTGTGCCTTTGAATATTTCACAAAAGTTGCTGGGCATTTTCTCCATATATATCCTTTATTTAAAATGAAAATTTATTTTTGTCATAGATAATATATATTTACTTATTCTCCCCATCTCACCTTTTTATTATCATGAGATAATGCAGACACTAATGCGTTGTTATAATTTTGATAAAAAAAAAATATTTTTAAGGATAATAATATAATAAAACAAATTAAAATAAATAAAAGTATTTTAATTTAATAAATGATGTGATTAAAAATTAGAATAAGATATTTTAAACAAAAGACTACTTAAGAGGGGTTAAGGTATTAGAATAAATCTAGCTGATTATTTTTCTATAAGCATTAATTTATTTAAGAAAGTATGTTTTTTCTATAAAAGTATAAAAAATGATGATAAATATTTTTTTTAAAAAAATATTAATTATTTTAATATTTTAGTTAATTAATTGAGTGATACGATAAGTAGTATATAAAATAATATTTAATTATAAAATAAAAAAAAATCCGGTGATAACATATGTAAGCATAAAATTTGACCTATAATAATATTTATAATTTTAAAACAATATTTTGAATAAAAATTCAAAATAATCGTAAAAGAAGAAGTTAAAACTAAATTATGATTAATTATTGTGATAATTAAACCTTAAATAAAATATTAATTAAAATTAAAAAAAAAATGGGGTTAAATTGTTGTATTTCATTTTACCCAAATTAATCTTAAAAAGAGGTTTAAATAATTTATTTGTGATTTTAAACATAAATTATGTATAGTTTATGTCTTAAAATAATTAAATAAATACCGCAAAATATACCCAAAAATAAAAAATATGGACAAAATTTTTATTATGTTTCCAAAAATATTTTTGTGTATTAATTTGGTTAAGAAAAACGCAAGAAAATGTTAAAAATTTGATTTCAAATAACTCTTTTATTAAAAAAATTTGAATTAAAAGTTTAAATTTTGAAATAAAATTTGTTACAGAGCTTGCTTAATGTTCTTGTTTTGGCCGTGTTCGATGTAAACATCATTTCGAAGCTTTTTGAACAAGATTTAGGCCATGAGATGGCCTAAATCAAAAGTTCCCAATTTTTTCCCTTGAAATCATTTTGAAAAATCAATCGTTGTAGAGTTCGATTGATCGGGTTTAGGATTAGGGGTTATGATCACTACATCAAATAGACTTGATAGCAACTTACCTATCATGTTTTCATGATATGTATCAAAAGATACAAGCCTTCAATTTTAATACCAAATGAAGAACACTTGGTGTTCTTAGACCGAGTCTTCTAGGACCGAGGACCGAGAATCCTCGGTCATGACCAAGATCAAGAATCGAGAAAATTGACCTAGGACTGAGACAAAAGACTTATGTTCTTGAGTTAGGACCAAGCCCGATGACTAGTGTTTTTAAGACTAGGACAAATAAATCTGACCGATGATTCTCTAGTTGAATTACTAAAAAAAATAATGTTAGTATAAATTATTTTTTTTATGAGTATATTAAATAATAACAAATAATTACTTAAAATGTTTAATTTTAAAAAAAATTACGAATATATATATATATATATATATATATATATATATATATATATTTAAACTAAAAGATTATTTTTAAAAATATTTGTATTGAGTTAATTAGGAAATAAGTAGACCTACAAAATTTCTTATAAGTCTATATTCTGTTATCATGATTCATGATATTAACTCAGTATTAATATTGAGACATTATTAAAATTTTAAATATCATGAAAAATTATCTTAAAAAATAAATTATATTTATTATATCATTCCAATATAGTTAAATATTGTCATTTTTAAATAAATAAATATAATATATTTTTTAAATATAAATAATATAATAAATATAAAATTAATATACATGACAACAAACTTATAAATTATAAATAAAAATTATAAATTACAAAACATTCTTTTGTGAAGCTTGTTAATACAAAATAAAAAATTAATTGAAATATACTAAATTAAATTGAAAAGGACCAATACAAAAATAAAAAGTTAATCTAAAATAAATGTGTAAGTATGTTGATACAGTAAACCTAAGACTTTTTATTTTTAATTTAACTCAATTAACATAAATTAAATAAATAATTAATAATAATTGGTTGGGCTTGAGCTACCGATGCAAAAAATTTATATAGACAATTGGTCTAAATTATATAAAATAAACATCTCTTGGGCTGGATCATATGTGGATTGTTGTAACCCTTATTCTGGAATGATATTCAAGAAGACTCAATTTTCAAATCCTCTCTATTCTAACTCAAAATATTTTATGTGGCCTAATTGATATTAACAAACACCCAAGCTGTTTGAGGTGATCAAATTAAAAATGGTTAAAATCATATCATTCCTCAAGTCCGACATGATTCATTATAGGATTAGATCTCAACTGAATTAGGTTAGAATTTTGAATCTAAATTTAAGTTCTAAAACTATCACTCTCTCCTTACCATGGAGATGCAATGAATGAATTCCATAAGAAGGAACTCGGGACCAAAAAAATACTATTATACTTGAAGTCTCACTCAATTTGAGTTGAAATAATTGGGCCTCATCCTTATTTAATATGTGTACAAGCCTCTTTATATAAAGTCAAATCTACAAGCCTCATCTCAGCCAAATTTATCTATTCATTTTTTTAACTTTCAACTTGTGTAATTCTAAATAATAAAACTAAAATGTAAATACTTTCTTTCTCATTTTTTAGTTTTTACTTTTCTCTAGTGACCGAGGCCCAAAACCAAATCAAAACAATATTGGGCCTTGTTTGATTTTGGATTGAAACGGTATCCTTACAAATTAACTCAATCTTGTACTATAATTAATTCATACAGAAATGTTTTAAAAATAAATTTGTAATATGACCTATACGATGAGAGCATCCAATTGTTGGCACTAATAAAGCATCAGAGACATTAATAAGTGGGGACATCATTGTAACATTATAAACAAAATTATCATGTTGAGAGATCAATAAATTTTTATTCTTAAATTTTTTTTTTTTTTTTTTTTGCCATTTCATTCAAAACCCCAAAAAGAGGAAAATGAGTTTCAAAAAATAAAGTTAGACAGACCCTAATTTTGTTGAAAATATGAAATGAGTTTCAAACAACTAAATTACAGAACAAACAAACAACAAACAATTGAATTATAAACAAGTCATCAAGCATAACTATTTGAACCTTCATTTCCTTGTAATGAATTTATAAGGAATATTTCATCAAGCATAACTATTTGACTGAGCTTCCAATTGTCTTCATTAATCGAAATTCCCCTCCATGTATGTATGAGAGTGTTGTCATCAGAAACAATATTATCCCAAACTTTTTGTTTTGTTCTCTTATTCGTGCTATGAATTCTTGTATTTCTTTCTCTAATTGAGTATAAGAGACATTTTTTTTCTGATTCTGACTCTAATTGATTGGAATCCCTCCCGGAAAATTATGGGATTATTCTATAACCATGGATCGTGCCAGAATAATATTCCCCTTCTATTATTGATTCTGAACTTCATCATCTGATATGCCTCTCCTCTAGTTCTTAGGAATTTCTTCAAGAATCATGCCATTTCATTTTTGATTTGGCATGTCCATATGCTAGATTCTCCTTTCATTAATCTCGTATGAACTTACATTTGACTCATAATGAATTTGTCTCCATCTCAAGGACCTATACATGTCTGAACGCTCGATTCCATATGACACAATTTTTAATTCCAAACCCTTCTTCTTCCTTTGGGGTACATACAGCTTCCCATTTGACATTTTTGCCTCATCTACCTTGAGTACCCTAGATGAAGTCTCTCATCAGCTTATCTAGTTCAGCCATGACTTTTTTGGGAATGACTATTTGTTGTGCTCAGTAGCCAATGATTCTCATAGTAACTCTTTTCACAAGCTCTATTCTTCTTGTGTAGGACATGTTTTTTTTAGCTCAACCCAAATATTCTTCAACTTTTTATTGTTGCAAAAATGTTATAGTAACTTTTATTAAGATCGTGAGTTCAAACCTTATAAATTACTGAGTGTTCAACTTAATGGATTCAATGTAAAGGACTAAAATGATTTTAAATTTAAATATCTGATCACTTAGTTCACAACTATTGAAAGAGATCTAAATGTGTAACCAAAAGAGTCCTAATGAAAGGATTATAACCTGGAGACAAAATGGATATTGAAGAGAAAAGGGGATCAAGCCTCTTTGTTGGGTTGTCCTTTGTCAATACGCACAAACCAAGAGGCAGAGCCTTCAAATCCATTAGAGTGAAATACACCATAAGAGTTATATACATACAGGCCAATCTTCTAAACAAACAAAAGAGTTATTATATACATACACCTCTAATCACAGTTTCATTATATATAATATTTGTTATTCTAATAACTAATTTTATTCTATTTTTCAAGTCTTCTTGATGAACTCATGCCTAGAGCTGATGGATAATTACCAGCCCCATTATTTTACAGGAAGCAACCATATATATTAGGTTATTTGTTCATCTTTGAGCAATGTTTTGCAAAATCTATGTGCACGAGCTTAAATTACACTTCATTTCATAAACAACAGCAGCGGAATGCATCATATGTAGAGCAACGAGACCCAACTAAGGCATTCATAATATATCTAGCTAGCTGTGAATATGCATATATAGAGAAGGTAAACTATATAAGTAAATTATAAGTCATAACAGAAACATAAGTAAACTAACTATACACAACTCAAAAAAAAAGTGTCAGATTCATAGATAATGAATGATAGGCCACATAATTACTCAAGCAAAGCTTCAAGTTACCTCCACGAACAGAAATATATAAGTAAATTATACACGACAACATGTTGAGTGAGGTTACGACGACGAGGAAAATGCACATAAGGGAGGTTATGACGAGGGGTAATACCCATTTCTTTTCCACGGTCAGTCAGTCAGTCAGTCACAGAAGACCCCATTGACAGCCAAAGCTAGTATGTACGTATAATACTGATCTTTTTACAAATTAATGTTTCCTTTTTTCTGTTCACACTTCAATCTCACCAAGTTGCTATAATGCCAGAAGAGAGTAAATTCAGCTAGCAAGCTGCTAGCTAGATAGCTATAAATATAATCATTGAAGAGGAGACAAAAAAAAAGAAAATAAATATAATCAGAATGACAAATTAATCAAAAGGATATTATTAAATAAACCCATGCAATAGAAGACATAGATATTATTAATGCAAAATGTTTCCTATGATATATATCACCATAATTAATTTGGTGCATATCTTGGATAGTAATTAATTAATAAGATACACAAGCGCATGTACCCTTAAAAGGTTCAAATCTATTAACAGAAATGAAGAAAGAATTGGCTCAAGATAGTTTAATTAAATACAATTGACACCATAAAGCAAAGATTCGATCGTCTTCTGAAAATGAATAGTTATGTCATTAAGTCAGCACAATATATAAACAATTGTCTGTCTTAACTAGGGGTGTTCAATATTTGGTCTGAACCGAATATCCGACCGAATTCGAATTCACCGAATTCGAATAAACCGAATTCGAATTACATTTTCGGTTTTCGAATCGAATTTTAAACCGATTCGAATTCAAATACGGTTTTCGGTTTGGTTTTCGAGTTTAGGTTTCAACTCGAAAACCAAACCGAAAACCGAATTCATTTTTATTATATATTTTATAACTTATTACATATTATATATTAAATTATCATGGGCCTCCTATTAGATCCCTACATTAAATCCATAATCCTTATTTCATTTTCCCCTTTCTCTAGTTGTCAACACCTCTCAACCGCCGTATATTGTCATCGTCGACACTGTTTTACTTTCGTCGTTTAATTATCGAATATATATTAGCGTTAGTCACTAAGTTTGTGTGATATATATTTTTATATAATTTAAGTATATAAGATCTCTTTAACAACTTATTTATTTTGTTAACTCTTTTAAAAAAATTATCTTATGGGTAGATGATGTTCTATATTTGGTCTAAACCGAATATCCGACCGAATTCGAACCGAATTCGAATTCACCGAATTCGAATAAACCGAATTCGAATTTATTCAAATCGGTTCGGTTTTCGAATTTGCTTAAAAAAAATAAAAATTCGAAGAACTCGAACCGAAAACTCGAATAACCCGAAAACCGAACCGATGAACACCCCTAGTCTTAACAGTTTCTTCAGATGTACTCAAAGCTAGGGGCAAAAATATTATTTATATGCTTGCTTGTAAGATCAAATAAAGTCAGTGTAGAAAGAATGTTCGAGATGGGAGAAAAGATAATAAAAGTAATTAGCATTTCAGGTTTCTTTTAATTTAAAAAATAATCACCCAAATTCTATAAATTAAAAATTTATCACTTCAGATTTGGATTAAAAATGATGTGTTTGTCATTTATTATACATGTAAATGAAATCTTTTAAAAGTAAAATAAAATAAGATAATAATTATTCTAAAAAAATAAAAAACATATACAATAAAACTAATAAACAACAAGTGAAAAACCCTTAAAGATTGAATTAACTAAAATCTATATTATAATAGTCTCAAAGAAAAGAAAAGGAGTTGAAATGTTGAGAAATAAAAAGAATAGGGACTGTAATACAGCTTTTCCGACAAAGAACAGATGGAAAGACGAAAAAACAAAGAGGAAGGAAGGAAGGAGAGAGACCGGGCCGTGGTGGTGGTGGTGGGAAGAGTCCTTACGCCGACATTAGCAGTACCGCGCCAGTAAGGCCGACAAATACAAAGAGGGACGGTGCCGCTTTTTTAAGCCCAAAGGTTAGTTCTAAGAAGAATCGAATCATAAGAGGCTATTCCTCTTACCGTACTTCCCGAGGGTTAACCGGTGCTATTGAATCTGCAGTTAAGGGAATATCACCGGTTCTTGGAATAAGAACTCTGGAACTTAGCCCTAATTTCGGAATAGAATGCTTCTTTGATTTGACAGAGCTTCAAGCAAGAAGAAATAAAATAATATTTTTTCAAGTCAAGCCAAGCCAAGCCAGCGAACTAGGGCAGTATCCGCCTTACCTCTTTTCTGCTAGCCTGGCCGTAAAGATGATGTCATCGCTGCTGCTGCTGCTGCTGCTCAGCATCTGATGGTTGAGTACTGATTTTTTCTTCATTTCATCGTTTTACCTAAACTGATTTTTTTTTTTTTTTTTTTTTTCTTGCAGAAAAATGAAAACATTTGCAGGTACCCCGGGAACGACAACATCGTTGATCATAAGGCTATCCCAACTATTGTTGGGTATAGCCTTATCAGTGGTGTACAGCATAGCGATGAACCCAGTGCAGTTTGAAATGTTCAGGTAATTTTTGTAATCTGCCTATCAAATCTTTCAGCTACACTTTTAGTCAATCCTTCTTCTTCTTCTGTTCGTTCAACAACAACATCTGCCCACTTAACCGATTTGATTTTCCTACTCTGTGCTTCATCCACAACAACAACAACAACAACCGATGAGCTAGGTGTTCAACACATAACACTTTTGGAATGCTTCAGATTCAACCCCATGTTCTTCCTGGCTAGGTGTTCAATGTGACCGCCACAACCGCCATGTCACTGCTTTAAGCCTCTCAAACTATCAAATATCCGGCCAATTGGGTCCCGAATTAGCCAACTTAACTCGTCTCGAATCGATTGATCTTAGCTACAATTCCTTCTCCGGCTCCATTCCCTCCAATTTGGACAATTGCACTCTTCTTCAAGAACTTGATCTCTCCAACAACTACTTTTCCGGCTCTATCCCAGTTACTCTTGGGAAATTGCAAACTTTAAACTTCCTGGCCCTGCAATTCAACTCCCTAACAGGCTCGATTCCAATGGGTCTGTTTCGAATTCCACAATTAGATGTTCTTTATCTGAATTCCAACCAACTTCAAGGTTCAATCCCGGTAACAGTTGGGAATGCTACCATGTTGTCTTCATTTTGGGTAAGTAACAATAATTTATCTGGAAAAATTCCATTATCTATAGGAAATTGCAGCAATCTTGAAGAACTGTATTTGAGTAATAACCAATTGATTGGTGGGTTGCCGGAGACCATAAACAGACTACTCGAAAAACTTCTTTATTTAGATGTTAGTCATAATAATCTAGACGGTAACATTCCCATTGGAGATGGTTCTTCCTCTTGTAACAAAATCGTCACTTTAGGACTGTCTTTCAACCGTTTCGTCGGTAATCTTCCATCTTCTTTGGGTAATTGTAGTAATTTAGTTCAGTTGGGGGCTGCCTATTGTCGTTTTACTGGTCATATCCCTTCCTCTCCCGGCTTACTTACTAAGTTAACGACTCTTTACCTCTCTGGAAACAGTTTTCGTGGCGAAATTCCTACCGATCTTAGCAACTGCAGATCCCTGGTGAACCTAAGTCTGTTGGAGAATCAACTTCAGGGGGAAATTTCTAGTGGATTCGGAAACCTGCAAAATTTACGCAATTTCTTCTTATATTCAAATAGATTAACAGGTCAATTACCCACAAACTTCTGGAAGATTCCCAGCCTTGAAAATGTTCTAGTTTACAACAATTACCTTTCAGGTGAGCTGCCTTCCGAGATGTCTGAATTGAAGCAATTGAGAAACGTTTCTTTGTTTAATAACGGGTTTTCTGGTGTCATACCTTACGAATTAGGAGTAAATTCCAATTTGACGCAGCTCGACTTTACTAATAACTCATTCACAGGTGAAATTCCTCCAAATCTTTGTTTGAACAAGCAGTTGAAGAGGTTGAATATGGGTTTTAACTTTCTTCAAGGCAGCATACCTCCAGATGTAGGACTCTGTTCTAGCCTGACCAGACTTATACTCAAAGAAAACAACCTTTCTGGAGTTGTTCCATTTTTCGTGGAAAACAAAAACCTTTTATACATGAATCTTGGTGGTAATAGCTTGTCGGGCATGATTCCTTCCAGCTTGGGGAACTTATCTGGCATTACAGAGATTGATTTTTCAATGAACAAGTTGACGGGTGTTGTGTCATCTGAATTATTTGGAAACATGGTTAATCTTGGAAGATTGAATATTTCTTACAATCGGTTGGAAGGTTTGTTGCCATCTTATCAACTGTCAAACTGTACTGAATTGTTTGACCTTGATTTGAGTTACAATCTTTTCAATGGCTCTATACCCTCTTTTGCTTTTAGAAGCTTGAAGAAGTTGTCGACACTGAATCTCAATGGTAACAAACTAGTTGGAGGTCTTCCTGCTTTTTTGTTATTTGAAATTGATTCCCTTTTAAATCTGCAGTTGGGCGGGAATATGTTGGGTGGGAGCTTTCCTTCGTACGAAATGGAAGCAACACAACATCATTTGAAAAGACTAAATGTTAGCTGGAATGGTATGACAGGTGAGATTAAGGAACTAGGAAGATTGAGTGAATTGGAGGAGTTGGACATATCTCACAACAGTTTGACAGGAACTTTGTCTTACATTGGTGGAACCGGGCCCAAGTTAGTTAAACTGAATGTTTCTTACAACCATTTCAGTGGCCAGATACCCGAAACATTGTTGAAGGTTCCCAATTCATTCCCTTATTCTTTTGTTGGGAATTCAGGTCTTTGTTTGATATGTCTTCTTCCTACAATCAACAACTCAAGTTGCCATGAAAATCCCATATTAAAGTCTTGCAGCCAGAAAACACCTTCTTCTTCTACTAATAGTACTACTAAAATTGCTTTGATAGCTATTGGATCGTCAGTTGTTCTCATCATCATCCTTGTAGGATGTTTCATGTGTTTCTTTCAGAGGAAGAGGAAGAACCGAGATGATAGTAACTTGGTAGATGAAGAAGAGGGTGCATCCTCTGAACTGAATAGAATAATGTTAGCTACTGAGAATCTGGATGATAAATACTTGATTGGAAAAGGCGCTCATGGAAAGGTATATAAAGTTTCCCTCCCAAATCCAGATCATGTTAAACAAGAGGGTGTGGTGCATTATGCTGCAAAGAAGCTGGTTTTTTCAGGATCAATAAGAAAAAGTATGGTGAGGGAGATCGAGACAGTTGGGAGGGTGAGGCATAGAAACCTCGTGAAGTTGGAAAATTTCTGGTTGAGAAAGGAATACGGTTTGATCTTATACCAATATATGGAAAACGGAAGCCTTCATGATGTGCTCCATGAGATAAGTCCACCTCGGAACTTGGAGTGGAATGAACGTTATAGAATTGCAATTGGAGTAGCTAATGGATTGTCGTATCTTCACCACGATTGTGATCCTCCGATAGTGCATAGGGATATCAAACCAATGAATATATTGTTGGATTTGGACATGGAGCCTCATATATCTGATTTTGGCATAGCCAAGCTTCTTCTTCTTGATCATGATCAATCCACAGCCCCAATTCAATCCAATGCAGTTCTAGGCACAATTGGCTATATAGCACCAGGTTCTTCATTGATTTTTTACCAAAAAGGTTCAACTATTGTTGCTTTTGTTCTCATAGATATATGTTTGTGTGTGCAGAAAATGCATTTAGCATCAACAACTTTAGCACAAAATCAGATGTGTATAGTTTTGGAGTGGTCTTATTGGAGTTTTAGATCCTTATTTCTCCGAGAAGTCAGGATCTACATCAGGGGACATAGTAGGTTGGGTGAGATCTGTATGGAGCAGCACTACTCAAGAAGAAGTAGAACAAGTAGCAATGAGGATAGTGGATTCAAGTATGATGATGCTGATCAATCATGAATTGTTGGATAAAATAATTGAAGTACTTGTGTTAACTTTGAGATGTACAGAGAAGGAACCAAAACAAAGACCCACAATGAGAGAAGTAGTGAAGATGCTCCAGCATGCCAAATACTGACCAGACAGACAACAAACATCCAAATTCGTAATCGAAATTTGCACTTGTCCTCTTCTTAGTGGTACTATTTTAATCGAATCAGTGAAATTCCAACTAAAAATCAGATGTGTATAGTCAGGAATGGACTGATCTGAATAGGATTCAAAATGGTTGGGGAAGGCACCATATTGAATCACAAAAGCAACAACATTAAGTAACAACATCAGGATTCAACTTTTAGTCAATCCTTCTTCTTCTTCTGTTCGTTCAACAACAACATCTGCCCACTTAACCGATTTGATTTTCCTACTCTGTGCTTCATCCACAACAACAACAACAACCGATGAGCTAGGAGTTTCTTTCTATATAACCTTCCTGCATCAGCCACTTCGCATTCCTTAGACTTGGGATCCACAGACGTTATTACCCCTCCACCCTCAGAAACCATCTTATCAAACGGAAAAACTGATTCATTCAATCTATATGTATATTATATTATATACCCGACCGACCGACCGAGGATGTGATTTGTTTATCCCCTAACATATATAATTTTTTTAATTGTTTGTTTCACTTACACTAGCAATTACATTTGCAGCTTCATGGTATTTCCCATCATTTTGCAAGTTGTGTGGGGCGTCATCACGACTGTTGCAGACGGTTGGGCGGTGTGGAGGAAAGCTCCTTTCCACAATCGCCGCAACGTGACTTTGGGCCTCATTATTGATTGGGTAAGCTAGCTAGATCTTCTATCTTCAATTTTAAGTTGAGTGGAAGTTTGTGATTAGCTTGACTTGTAATTTTATTGTATTTTGTAGGGGACATTACTGTTATCGCTCGCAGCGGCTGCCATATCGTCCGACATGCTGGACCTTTACATCCATGACCGCGGTAATAAGAAGGAGGATGTAAGGATGTTCCAGACCTACATTGTCTTGACGTTTTTGGCATGGATTCCGACCGCCATCTCCTCTCTCATTCTGCTGTGGATATTACCAGGTAAATAAGATAAATAAATAAATTGGTTAATTTTGACTACTTATATAATCAGTCAATCATGATATCTCAAACATACAGGAAATTTGGATTTGAACCTCACATAATCATCAATTTCTTTATTTAAATTGCTTCATTACACAATGTTTTTTATGCCCGTTCAATAAACAAACCGAAACAAAATACTTAACATCAAAGTTGAAGATTATTTAAAAATACTATTGCTGTATAGAAAAAAAAGGATCAAGATATAACATTTAGGAAGGCTTTGCACTATATATATATATATATATCTCGTTTATATATACTGTTTTATTTGAATGAAGTACTCTGATTGTCTCTATATATAATATTGATGAGCAAACCTATCTAGTGCATATATATATATATATATATATATATATATATATATATATGAGATAGAAACAACAAAATAATAGCTTGCACATGGGAATATGTTTAAAATTGAAAATGAGCCAAGTAAATCTTTATATGATTATATCCTCATTATTGACATTACCAGTTTCCTATTGTTGTTCTGTTGAGTCATTAGTATATTATAGTCAAATTAAATATCATTAATGAGAAATTAAGTATTAAGTTAAAGATCCTGCTTGACACAATAATCTTCTAGAAGCAAACTATAAAACACCCACGATACAACTTAAACAATAATAATAATTAATAGTGATATTTGATAGGTTTTACAACATACATACATTATGAGATGATGTCATAGGATTGAACCAATTTAATTTGTGCTGCTGCTACTGTTTATTACTGTAATGTTTTATCTCTTAAAATATAACTTACTTATCTCTATCATTTCTTAACTTGTAGCGTTGACCATTAGCCATCCAGTCGTGCACCCTGTGGTGGGACCTATACTGGCTGATGATGTGGGACCTGCGCCGAGGATGACCGACATACAGGGTATGCCTGGAACAAAAGGCGGCCTTGTTCTTCGCCTGATTCAGCTTGTCTTGGCGGGTATCTCCCTATGTGTCATCGTCACGACACGGAATTTTCCCATGGACATCACTTCATTCAGGTTAATTAAGCAATCCCAAATTGTATTTTAATGTGTTTCACATCGGCTTTTCATTATCTTTATCTGACTTGTGTTATGTTTTGTTGGTTGCAATAGATACTTTATGGTATCTGTCGTCATCGAGTGCACATGGACCCTTTGCATGGCCATGGTGGATATTTATGCCTTGTCGGTCGGGCATAGACTGCTGAATCACGTTATGATGACATTGTTCACGATCGGTGATGGGGTATGTATATTCGGTAGTGAACATCTCGTTTCAAGATCTTTTAAATAATATATTAATAATTATTGTTATTGGAAGTTTGTGCTGGATAATAAGGTATATCAATTACGATTGTTGATTGATCCCGATGTGTCTTCTTGGTTTTGGTTTCTACAGGTGACATCGATTCTTCTCTTTGCAGCGTCATCCGGGTGCGCTGGAGTGATATACTTTATCCAGCACGAGCTTGATCGGTCTTCGGAGAATCGATGTACACCATTCGCGTATGCCGTTGGTCTTGCTTTGACCAGTTGGTTCTTCTTGTTTTTATCATTTTTTGGTAATTTTTGGTATCTTGCCTCTAGTTCATGACTTTCTTTGTAGATTTACTCGATCCTTACAGCAATAACAATAGAAAAGTATTTATGATAATCTTTTATTTGACATTATTTTATTTGGTTATTAGAACAAAAAAGCGCTAGAGTCATTTTACATTGTAAGAGATTTATAAGTTGAAATACAAGGAAAAATATAACACATCAAGAAGAAATGCACTCAATTTGTCTGTTCTTCAGATTCGACTACGAGAAAAGATCATGGACGCCGCATGCATGCGAAGCTCAAGCGAATGGAACAGGTTCGGAGATGCCAAAGTCGTCTATCTCCGTCGACCATTCTCTCCCCGTCTCCCAAATGAAACCTTCCTTTCCTTTCTATTTCTCTGTTATGAGCAATCTTCCAGAATAGCAGAATCTCTCTACTACTTTTGTGCTCTTTATGAATATAATTGTTTAATTTCGGTTTTATTGTCACGTTCAGAGAGCTCTTAAAGGATCTCTTCAAGAAATGGACGAAATTGGATGATTCACACTTTTCTGCTGAAAAAGTTGCTGGTGGCATCACAAATCTCTGTGTGTACTTGCTTCTTCTTCAATGATCATTTTGCTACAACTGATCTTCAATGATGTTCTTTTTTCATTTAACTGGAGATGCTTAAATTACTTTTTCATCAAAACATTAATCTAAAATTTTAAAGATTAATACTCTATTATGAATGGTATTATAATTATCTACTCAATATATAGTGTTCAGCACAAAGTGGTGTTTCAGTTTAAAATAGAGCCTCAGGCCTTTCACAATTAAGTGGATTGGATTTAAAATTTGAGTTTTCCTTGTTTGTTTATTATTTTCTGTTTTGAACTGATTATTAGTTTTGTTTAAAGAATACTCTTTTAACTAATTAAATAAAGTATCCCACATTTTAATTATTTATGAATAGAAACCAGGTTTTTTCTGTTTCAAAACATCATTTGAAACAAAACTGGGAATACTCCATCCCAACTAGCTTTTATCATAGCTTCTCACGCCATAGACAAATAAGGCACCATAAGCATGACAAAGTAACATGACTCCCTCCTTGTGACGGGAAATAACGAAACGTCTGGTCGACATTTCAACCAAATGTGAACGTCACTTCGTAAAACAAAAAAGGGAAAAGCTTATATTGAAATATTCCCTAAAAAGACCTTGAAAGTCCCTAAATAGAAGTTCCTTGAATGTCGACAACTTTACTGTGAAGGCCATTTTTTCATGTTAAAGCCAAAAGACCCCTCAACACGACCGGTCAATGTTTCACCTAGTTGCGAATGACACTTTGTCAGACCAAAAAAGATAAATTGATGATCAGAACAAATCCTCTCATAAACAATCCCATAAACAATCCCTAGTTGAATTATGATTTTTCAGCCATTTATGAAGGTCACTTTATATAAGACCTCTCCAAAGTCATATCTATTGAAAGGGACAATAGGTCACTGTTATGATTCATAAACCCCTATTTTAATAGGCATCTATGTAGGTTATTGTCATAACCTATCCCCTTAGAGTGATTGTTATCACCACCCCCAAAGTAAGTCTTATTTTATGATAGGCATCCAAGGTAGTCATTATTATGACCAATCTCCAACAGCAAATTTCATCTCTTGATGGACATATCATGATTATTATCACCATTCCCTAGGAGAGTCCTATTTGTTGATAGGTATCCAAAAAAAGTCTTACTTGCAGTTGATAAGACTACTCCCTAGTCAAGTCTTATCTCTTGATAGGTGTCATCGATCATTGTTATGATAAAGGCCTACCAAGAAAACCTTCAAGGTTATTATAATAATTCATTCCCAACCGAAGACGTATCATCTTATAGGCATATAATAAGACTATTGTGATAGTCTATCTCCAACAAGATTCAACAAATAAAGAATGATCGTTGTAGCGATCTGACTTGTGAATCATTATTATGATTCATCTATAGTATAAGTTCCATTTTTCGGAATCTCTCAACTTCAGCATAGTCATATCTCTTGAAAGGCATTAAACCTCCAAATATATTATTTTAATAAGTCTCTCCCCCATAAGTGTTCTCATATCACTACAGAACGTTGCTTCACCATCAGCGACAAATCATTATTATGATTCACCAAATCCTATTTTTAGGATCCTTAACCAATGTCCACAACATAAGCATCACCATCATAGTTGTCATCCACCTTCTATCCTTCTACCTTATTACAACTTCATACCCACGTTTTAAAATAACAAATATTTTTTGATTCAAATTCGGTTCGAAAGGGGAATTCTGTAAACATTAAAATTTGACATACCCCAATTTATAATAATATTTTTAATTTTTTTAATTCAAAATAATCCAAATGTGAGGACAAAATTAAATTAGGATTAATTATTTTGACAATTAAACCATAATTAGAAAATTTAAATAAAAGCCAAAAATAACTTAGGATTAAAATGTTGTATTCATTTTTACCCAAATTAAACCCAAAAGGGTTGAAATAATTTAATTATAATTTTTGATATAAACTATGTGTAATTTATGGCATAAAATAATTAAATAAATACCCCCAAAATACCAAAAATAAAATAAATGAACATAATTTTTATTATGTTTTCAGAAATATTTTTGTGTATTAATTTGGTGAAGAAAAATGAAAGAAATGTTTAAAAATTTGATGTCAAATAACCCTTTTATTAAGTATAAAAACTAATAATTATGTGTGGCAGAAATTAGATTTTATCTTTACAACAGGATTACAGGCCTTTGAATCTCTCTAGATTTTCATCCAATGCACTAGAACAGTCAGATGCACCTAATGGACCGCCAACGGATCTCAACGACGCGTTTTATTTAAATGAAACGGTGTAGTTTTGATCTTCTTCGCTGAGACAATGCGAACGTTGGAGAATCGTGCTCGACGCCGGCAATCTTCTATATAAGTCATATCTTCGTCGTTCATCATCCTTATCCCTCCAAATTTTTTCCATGTGCACATCTCTCCATCGCCATCATTTAACTTAAAGTTTGAATTCAAATCTTACCTTAGAATTAGACCCATGAGGATAAATTAGAAAGGAAGGGGATGAACTTCATAAGAAAAATTAAATACGAATTCGGCTTCGAAATCGGCCTAGCTTGGGTATAAACATCATTTGGAAACTGTTGGAACAA
The DNA here is from genome assembly GCF_907164915.1 of Impatiens glandulifera. Taxonomy (NCBI): domain Eukaryota; kingdom Viridiplantae; phylum Streptophyta; class Magnoliopsida; order Ericales; family Balsaminaceae; genus Impatiens; species Impatiens glandulifera. The sequence continues at coordinate 42,219,434 of NC_061863.1, read as the reverse complement.
GAATTAGGTCATGAGATGACCTAATTCGAAAGTCCCCAAATCTTGCCCAAGAAATTATTTCGAAAAATTGATTATCTTAGGGTTCGATTGATCAGTTTTGGGATTAGGGGTTGTGATCCCTACATCCAACTAAGTTAATAACAACTTATAGATCACGTTTTCATGATCTGGATCAAAAGTTGTAAACCTACAATTTCGGAACAAATGAACAATCATTCGACTTGTGAATCTACAGTGGACTTAGGACCGAGACATAGGATCGAGAATCATCAGTCCTGTCCAAAACACAAGACCGAAAAAACCAACCTAGGATTGACACCAATGACTGATGTTCTTGAGTTAGGACCGAGCCATAGGAACGGTGTTCTTGAGCTAGGACCGAGAAATCCGACCAAGGATTTTCACCTAGGACCGAGAAGTCTAAAATATGACCGAGACTCTCAAGTCTTAGGAACGAGGTCCAACCTTGGGACCGAGTTTCCAAAACTCAGAACCAAGGATCTTAACCTAGATCTAGCCCTGGACCGAGAGGTTTCTACACCTCGACCGAGAAACCTATCCCTAGGCTAGTCAAGACCGATAGGTTTTTACACCTAAACCTGTAATTTCAACTAGGAACTGAGAGTCCTTGGCTCCCTAACCTAGGGACTCCAGTCCTCCGATCGAGTATCGCAAGTCCTGATCGAGAGCTCCCTTGGTCTAGACCGAGTCTCTCCGGTCCTCAACCAATAAAAATGGACCAAATTCTTAAGACTCTGGTCCTAAGGCGTGTGTTCTTCCACTTTTCAAAACCAAAATTATTATTGTAATTTAGAACCCCAACCCATTTTCCAATGATCCTAAGAGGTCGAAAAATGGTTTTCAAAATATATTCGGGATATTTTTCAAACCAATATTTTGACTAAGGCTCCTTTTGGTATTTATTTTTAAACCTTAACATCCTTAAAATGACTAATATTTTCCAGATCGTTTACTCAATATTTTCTAACAGCAATTGTAGGTATGCATCTCTAAATAATTTTGTACAATTATTTATATAATCAAAATTTATCCTTATTTATGACCCCCGGACTCCTAATTTAAAGAAAATAAACATTATAAATAAATCTTTTGATAGCCAGGATTTAAAAAAAAATTAAAACTACTTTCAATAGGCACGAAGGACATAGTGCACAAGCCCTTTTCCAAACGTAACTACATAACGAACCCCTTATAGAATCTCTAGGACAATATACGTTTGTACACGTATACCTTTTATTGTTTTTTCTAAAATCAATTGGCAACTCTGTTTTCAAATAAATAATATTTTCTTAAATTAATTATATTTAATTAATTTAAATCGGATTTCAATCAAATTGTTATTTTGTTATAACAAATCCTCATATTATTAAAATTTGAAGAAAACTAATTATTTTTGCCTAGTTAATTTTAAAAGCTATCTGGTACAATCAAAATTTTTAAAAATAAATATTTTATTTTAAAAGACTTTCGGCACATAAATCAAGGTAGAAACCATCGAACCTCGAGTTACCCCGAGGGTCATATTGTCACGTGTCATTCGACACGTGCTAAGCTACGGGATCTCCCGGGGTTACAAAGGCCCAATAACATTTTAAGGTGCTGGATATAAAAAAAACATAATTATCAGAACTAAGAAAAATAACAAATAATTGACATTATTTCTACAGAATATTATAAAATAAACACCTCTTTGGGGTTTGATTGTATGTGGGCTTCTCTCCCATCATAATATTAACCATCTTTTTGTGGTTAATTATAATGATAATAAAACAAATGAAAAATTAGTGGGAAATAAGAAATAAAAAACAAATAAGAAAAGATCCAAATTTTCAAACCGGCCCAATTAATTGTCAAAGGCCCAACGCTCTATTTTAAACTAAAACACATCTTTGGGCTGGATCATGAATGGGTAACTCTCAGTCCATCAAATTATTAACATATCATTTTTTAATATAAAATTATAATGACATTCAAAAGTAAATTTTGTACCTTGCAATCAAAATTTAATTATTTATGAGTATTCTCTAAATTAATTTTCAGTTATAAAACAAGAAATAATAAAACAAATATGAAAGGGGACACTCAAATTTCAATTTTGGCCCCCTTAATCATCGTAAACTCAACCGTCATCCTTTTGAAGCTCGAGCCACCCGAGTTTTATATTGCTATGTGTCATTCGACACGTGCTAAGGTACGGGAATCTCCCGGGGATCACAAAGGCCCAATAACATTTTAATGTGCTGAATATAAAGAAAACAAGGCTAACAGAGCTAAGCGAAATAAAAAATAATTGACTTATGTATACAAATTATAAAATAAACACTTCTTTGGGCTTGATTTTATGTGGGCTTCTCTCACCCATCAGAATATTAACCATCTTTTTGTATGTTAATCATAAAGATATTAAAAGTAAATTACTATATTTAATTATGAGTATTCTTTAAACAAACAAACCAAAAATTAGTTAGAAATAAGAAATAATAAACAAATAAATAAAGACCCAAATTTTCAAACCGGCCCAATTAATTGTCAAGGTGTAACTCTCTATTTTAAAACATCTTTGGGGATCATGTATGGTAACTCTCGATCCATAAGATTATTAACCTATTATTTTTTAATATAAAATTATAATTACATTCAAAAGTAAATTGTAATTTGCAGTCACAATTTAATTATTTATGAGTATTCTTTAAATTAATTACCAGTTGTAAAATAAGAAATAATAAGAAAATATATATATGAAAGGGGAGACTCAAATTTCAATTTCGGCCCCCTTAATCATCATAAACCCAACCGCCATCTTTTAGAAGTTCGAGCCACTCCGGGTTTCATATTGCCATGTGTCATTCGACACGTGCTGAGCTACGGGAATCTCCCGAAATTACAAAGATACAATAATATTTTAACTTGCAGAATATAAAAAAAATAGGCTAACATAGCTAAGCGAAATAAAAAATAATTGACATTATGTCTACAAATTATAAACTAAACACATTTTTGGGCTTGATTGTATGTGGGCTTCTCTCGTCCAGTATATTAACCATCTTTTAGTATGTTAATCATAATGATATTAAAAGTAAGTTATAATATTTAATTATGAGTATTCTTTAAACAAACAAAAATTAGTTGAAAATAGAAAATAATAAACAAATTAGAAAAGACCCAAATATTTTTCAAACTGGCCCAATTAATTGTCAAAGGCCCAACAGTCTGTTTTAAACTAAAACACATCTTTGGGCTAGATCATGTATGGGTAACTCTCGGCCCATCAGATTATTAACATATTATTTTTTAATCTAAAATATAATGACATTCAAAAGTAAATTGTACTTGTAGTCATAATAAATTTAATTATTTAGGAGTATTCTCTAAATTAATTATCGGTTGTAAAACAAGAAATAATAATAAATATGATAGTGGAGACTTAAATTTCAATTTCGGCCCCTTAATCATCATAAACTCAACCGCCATCCTTTTGAAGTTCGATCCACCCCGTGTTTCATATTGTCACGTGTCATTCGACACGTGAAGCTACGGGGATCTCCCGGGGATTACCAAGGCCCAATAACATTTTTTTAACGGGCTGAATATAAAAAACAGGACTATCAAAACTAATCGAAATAAAAAATAATTGACAATAAACATTATGCCCCATTTATGTCTACAAATTATAAAATAAACCCATCTTTGGACTTAATTGTATATGGGATTCTTTGCCCATCAAATATTAACCATCTTTTTGTAGGTTAATTATAATGACATTAAAAGTAAGTTACTATATTTAATTATGAGTATTCTTTAAAAAAACGAAAAATTAGTTGGAAAATATGAAATAATAAACACACAAGGAAAAACCCAAATTTTCAAACCGGCCCAATTAATTGTCAAATGCCCAACACTCTATTTTAAACTTAAACACATCTTTGAGCTGAATCATATGTGGGTAATTCTCGGCCCATCAAATTATTAACATATTATTTTTTAATATAAAATTATAATGACATTCAAAAGTATTTTTTACCTTGTAGTTAAAATCTAATTATTTATGAGTATTCTTTAAATTAATTATCAGTAATAAAACAAGAAATAAAATAAATATATGAAAGGGAGACTCATATGTCAATTTCGACTCCTTAATCATCATAGTCCCAACCGCCATCTTTTTATCAGCAGTTGCCTCCAACCGATTTCAAACCTCCTGACCTGATCTACCCATTTGAAGTTTTTTTTATTTTTGTTTTTTCTTTTTGAATTATTGAGAATTAACATTACATCTTACCATCATGATTCTGATGAAAATTTTAATAAAATATTTTATACTTTTATTTAATTAAAAAAATGAAAATAAAATATTTATTTTTATTAATTTATATAGTATATAATGAAACAAAATAATTTCTTTTCGTTGATAAGTTTGTCTCGTCAACAATTACATCTTCCACAAACTTGTTTCTGTTGCTATAATTGCAATATAACACACTCAATGTTTCTCTTTACTTCCATTTCCACCACCAATAACTTTTTCAATCTAAACAAACAACCCCAATTTGCATGCAGCTACTAATCTTTAATGTCTTTGATTTTAATTTCTGATAGACTTTCGTATTGCCACCCAAACTTTGATCAACTCTTCAAAACAACTAGAAAACTCAACAAAAGTTTTGTGGATAATAATTAATAAATTTATCTCTAATTTCCCTTTTTCAAATTATTCATTCTATATTCAATTCTTAAGAACATCCAAAATTTTGAAGTTAGAGAAACAATGAAGATGACACTAATACTCATCATAATACTAATACTATTAGACAGATAATTATTATTAACTTTTAAAATCACCATTTAATTGTGACTTTAATCCTTAATGATATACCCTTTTAATTTCATCATCTTTCATATAAAAATTTAAGGTTTCCACCGTATTCACCGCATTCATCGTTTTTGAACAACATATTTTTACACTCCGAAATTAAAATAAACATGCTCGTCTAGTATGATGATCATACTTGATTATTAGACCGGGATACCAAGAATACTATAATCGTTTCACAAACCGGCCTTTATAGGCCTATTTTAACACGGTCTAAACGATACTTTTTGAAACTACTCAAAATTTGAAGGGTCTGACACGTTCAGATTAACTAGAACGACAAATCGTGAATTTTAAATATTTTTGTTATTTTGCAAAATTGCAAAAAACAACTATTTAAATGCTCATTTTCGTGTCCAAACACAATTGTGCAAAAATACTAAGAATTCGGAAGAACTGATATGTTCAGATTAATTGGTTTGAAAGATTATGAATTTTGAGTATAATATTACTTCTTGCAATATTTCAGGAAGGTGCTCAAAAGATCAAAAAGGAGAAAACTGTGTTAACCCCAGCGTTTCAAGACTCGGTCAATGAAAGTCAACGTGAGTCAACCATGCCAAGAACAGTCAAATACGCGGGATGACGTCAACATCTTTGTTAGTGAAGTCTATCCATGAAGAAAGCCATTTGATGTTCTTCATTCGGTATCTTCCGGCTGAAGGAAGATCAACAACAACCCTCAAATTCTAAAAATCACCACAACCTCTATACTTGATGGATTTGGATATTTTGAAAAGCTTAGAGAGTCTTCTACAACACTTCTCAGCCTGATTCTAGTTTGAAATCTTCAAACTCAACGCAATTTCAAAATAAGACAAAGTGTCCAAAATTAGGTTGAAATTGACATATCCTTAGTTTTATATCCATAACTTGAGCCATTGTGCTTCAAAAAAGGAATTCTACCTGTTAGAGTTTATGGCCCGAATTCGTGTTGGGCCAGCGGGATTTGCCCGCACTATATGGACCTGTAGACTTAATGGGTCTGACCCCTTTTAATTTACATTGTATTTTAGGGTTAGACAATATATAGAGAATACAACCGTCTTTTCTCTTATCCAGTTTTATGTTGTCCACCAAAATTTGTACAATCTTCGATATATTGAAACCTTTTTTTCTACCCGTTGTTTTTGACCCGTAAGGGTTTTCCACGTAATTCTTGTCGTTCATTTTTCTTTTTCACATTTATTATCGTTTATTTTGGTTTGATTCTAACAAATTGGTATTAGAGCCAAGTTTGTTTGTTTTATTTTTTGTCATGACCACTATGAAGTACAATATTCTACTGTTGGATCGTAACACCAGATTTTCGTTATGGAAAGTGAAGATGCGAGCTATTTTGGCATAGATGGATCTGGAAGATGCGATATTTGGCGCTGACAAGATGCTGTCTTCATGGACTGATGAAGAAAAGCAACGAACGGATCGTAAGGCTCTATCGCAGATTTATCTGCATCTATCGAATCAGATTCTTCTCAAGACTGTTTGAAGGAAAAATCAGTTGCTGCGCTCTGGCTGAGATTAGAGCAATTGTGTAGGACGAAAACTCTAACTAACAAGCTACACTTGAAGCAACGCCTGTATTCCCAAGGTATGTCTTTAGAAAATCACTTAACTGTTTTTAAAAAAATAGTCTCTAATTTGGAATCTATGAAGGTTAAGTACGATGAAGAAGATTTATGTATGATATTATTGTGTTCACTACCTCCTTCATATGCTAATTTTAGAGATACTATTCTCTATAGTCATGCGACTTTGACTCTGGTTGAGGTTTATGATGCACTCTTCTCTAAAGAGAAGATGCATAAACTCCTTAGTTCAGATAACATGGCTGAAGGCCTTGTTGCACGAGACAGATAGTAAAAGAGGTATTCTAGCAGCAATAATCGTGGTAGGTCAAAATCCAAGAACATGGATAAGACGTGTAGGTACTGCAAGAAGAAAAGCCATATTGTTGCTGAGTGTTATAAGTTACAGAATGAGAATAAGAGGGCTGGTGAGGATCATAAGAGCAATCAACCAGAGAAATATGGCGAAGCTGATGTTGCTAAAAAGTACAATGATGGAGAACTCCTCGTTACGTCTGATATTGATTCAAAATAGAGCAACGAATGAATTCTTGATTATGGATGTACGTTTCATATATGTTCTAATTGAGACTGATTCTCTACATATGAAGTGGTTTTTAGAAGTACCGTTGTGATGGGCAATAATGCATCTTGAAGAATTGCTGGTATTGGTACAGTTAAATTTAAAATGTTTGATGGCACTATTCGAACACTTGGTGATGTAAGGCACGTTCCTGGCATGAAGAAAAATCTGATCTCATTGAGTATTCTTGATTCTAAAGGGTACAAATACACCGGTGAAGGTGGAGTTGTGACGGTCAGCAATGGGTCTCTTGTTGTGATGAAGGGACTTAGGAAAATTGTCGCTAGTTCGTCTATGTCTGATTCCGATGCTACGAGATTATGGCACATGTGTCTAGGTCACATGAGTGAAAATGACATGATCGAATTGAACAATAGAGGGATTCTTGATATGTAGGGTATTACAAAGCTGAAGTTTTGTGAACACTGTGTTTTTGGTAAGCATAAAAGATTTAGGTTCTCGGCTGGTATTCATAATACAAAGGGGACGCTAGACTACATTCATTCTGATTTGTGGGGGTCTTCTAGAGTACCATCTCAAGGTGGTGCGTTCTATATGTTGACTATTATAGATGATTTCTCTAGGAAGGTTTGGACATTCTTTTTTAAACAAAAGTGTGACGTGTTTTCTACCTTTGAAGTTTGAAAGTTAATGATTGAGAAGCAGACAGGGAGGCAAGTGAAGCATCTCCGAACTGATAACGATTTAGAGTTTTGTTCTAATGAGTTTAAACTTTATATAGAACTGAAGGTATTGTGAGGCATCATACAGTTCGACATAATCCTCAATAGAATGGAGTTATAGAGAGGATAAATAGGACTTTGATGGAAAAGGTACGTTGTATGCGCCTTAATGCTGGGCTACCGATGTCATTTTGGGCTGAGACCGCTGCATACACATGTAATCTCGTTAATCGCTCTCCTTCGATTGCTATTGATAAGAAAACTCCACAAGAGGTATGGACTGGTTCTCCTGCTAGTTATTCTGATTTAAAAATTTCCAGATGTCCTGCGTATTCTCATGTGGATAATGGGAAGTTAGAGCCTCGTTCGGTGAAATGTGTATTCATAGGGTTCAAGCAAGGTGTGAAGGGATACAAGTTGTGGTGTCCTGAGACTAGTAAAGTCGTCATCAGTAGAGATGTTTTTGATGAGACTAGCATGCTTCAGGGGTCTCCGTCTTCAACTCCCTCCGAAGGAAATCAACAAAAGTCAAGTATTGAGGTGGAGCTTGAGATTGGGTTGAAACCTATACTAGAGGAAACTCCAGGGCCTATTCCAGTTTCTATGGATGGTGCTAGCTCCTCAGAAGCACCTCCACAACATTCAATTGCTAAAAAATGGCCTCGTAGAGAAATTAGACGCCCTCAGAGATATGCAGAGGCTGATTTAGTTGCGTATGCATTAAATGTGGATGAAGAGATTGATTAAGAAGAAGAACCTACGACGTATTCAGAGGCAGTTTCCTGCAAAAACTCTGGTATGTGGATGATTTCTATGCAGGAAGAGATAGAATCGCTTCACAAAAATGCTACATGGGATCTAGTGAAACTACCAAAGAGCAAGAAGGCTGTTAGCTGCAAGTGGGTGTATAAGAGAAAGGAAGGTACACTGGGAGTTGAAGAAGTCAGGTATAAGGCCAGACTTGTTGCAAAAGGATATAGTCAAACTCCAGGTATTGATTTTACTGATGTATTTTCTCCAGTTATGAATCATAGTTCTATTCGGGCTTTACTAGGTATTGTGGTATTCCACGATCTTGAGCTTGAGTAGTTAGATGTAAAAACTACATTCTTACACGGAGAACTTGAGGAAGACATCTACATGCAACAACGAGAGGAATTCGTAGCCTTAGGAAAGGAGGACTACGTATGTCAGCTAAAAAAGTCTCTTTATGGTTTGAAACAGTCACCGAGGCAATGGTACAAGAGATTTGATACATTTATGACCACTCATGATTTCAGGAGGAGTAGTTACGATAGTTGTGTCTACTTTAAAGTATGTGATGATGGGTCGTTCGTTTACCTGTTGTTGTATGTTAATGATATGCTAATTGTCACCAAAGATCATAGAGATGTCAGAAAGGTGAAAGCACAGTTGAGTAGCGAGTTTGAGATGAAAGATTTAGGTGCAGCAAAGAAGATGTTTGGAATGGAGATTCTTAGAGATCGATTGGCTGATAAATTGTACATAAGTCAAAAGAGGTACATCGAGAAAGTTCTTAGTAGGTTTAACATACAAAGTGCCAAGACAGTAAGTACTCCACTAACTGCTCATTTTAGACTTTCGTCTTCTTTGTCACCACAGTCAGATAGTGATGATGATTACATGTCGTGAGTGCCATACTCTATTGCCGTTGGCTCCCTTATGTATGCTATAGTTTGTTCACGGTCTGACTTAACATATGCAGTTATTGTTGTTAGTAGATATATGGTAAACCCTGATAAGGAACATTGGAAATTAGTTCAGTGGATTCTTAGATACTTATGTAGTTCTACTGATGTTTGTTTACAGTTTGGGAAAAGTAGAGATGGAGTTGTTGGTTACGTCGATTCAGATTATGCTGGAGATCTTGATAAGAGAAGATCGTTGTCTGATTATATTTTTTGTATTGGTGGTTGCGCTATTAGTTAGAAGTCTATGTTGCAGGCTACAGTTGCTTTGTCTACTACAGAGGTAGAGTACATGGCGATTACAGAAGCTTGCAAAGAAGTAATTTTGATGAAATGCTTGTTTGGTAAGCTTAGTGAAGATTCGCAGATTTCTATAATCTTTTGTGATAGCCAGAGTGCTATTTTCTGACAAAGGATCAGATGTTTCACGAGAGGACTAAGCACATTGATGTGAGGTATCATTTTGTGCATGATGTGATTGCTCGTGGTGATATTGTTGTAAGAAAGGTGAGTACACACAATAATCATGCAGATTTGATGACCAGTCACTTCCTATTACCAAGTATGAGCATTGCTTGAACTTGGTTGGTCTTCATTGCTGAGTTATGCCTTAGGGGCTTTGGTGGAAGAGGTGTGATTTTGTGGTTATGCTATAAAATATTGGAATTCGTATCAAGGTGGAGATTGTTAGAGTTTGTGGCCCGAATTCTTGTTGGGCCAGCGGGCTTTGCCCGCACTATGTGGACCTGTAGACTTAATGGGTCTAACCCTTTTTAATTTACATTGTATTTTAGGGTTAGACAATATATAGAGAATACGACTGTCTTTTTTCTTATCCAGTTTTACGTTGTCCACCAAAATTTGTACAATCTTCGATATAGTGAAACCTTTTTTTTTCTGCCCGTGGTTTTTCACCCATAAGGGTTTTCCACGTAATTCTTGGTGTTCGTTTTTCCTTTTCACCATTATTATCGTTTATTGTGGTTTGATTCTAACACTACCCATGTGTAGAAATCTGAGACATGTACCAATCGAATGGAACTAGTCTCACATCGTCATTCAATGTTTAAGAGACCTTTCATGCCCTCGCAAGACGATGCAATTGCACAAGTTCAGCTTCTAGTGCAAACTAAAGTTGTGTGCAACTTCAAAAGTTCATAACTTTAATCGACTCAACCATTTAAGAAATGAGTTGTTATTAGAAAGGTCATTGATTCAGATTTCTATTGATACCAAATATCGGTCGTGGTTCGACCTACATCCCGCACTAGGTCTCCCGCAAGCCAAACTGTCCAATTTGGGGTCATTGACGTTCCATCGAGAAATGTATGAACCTATGGCCTATCTTGACTTATTTGAAAAATATAAAAGTTGTAACCGATTAACTCACATTTCCAACGAGCCCAAGAACACCCTCATTGAGGATATGAGTAATTTGCTAGAGCTCATAAAAGTTTGCTACTAAAGATGAAACATAAAAGATGTTTAATTTTTTATTTTTATTTTTAACTTGGGCTATAAGGTATGAAACCAACCGGCTGATTTAAGTTGGAGAATATAGCTAGACAAGTTATCTACCCCAGGAGATTCAGCCTGTACGACTCATAGAATTGGTTGCGTGTTAAAAGACCAAAAATCCTCAGATTAGCCTTACTTGGACATGTTCACCCTCATTGTTTGGACAGTAATTGAATTATAAATCATTTTCCTAAATTCTAGTGAGAGAATTATAAGAGATGTTCTATGCTATGCCTGAGAGAAATTGAGTGCGTTGACATCATTGTCTCCAGCGAGAAAATTTTCTTCTCCGACGAGGACGCTTACAATCGGCTAAAGCATTCTTCTCCATTGTTTCTTAGGTCTATCTTCTCTTCAAGGTAAGTCTTAACTTCATTTGTAATATTATCATACTAGTGTAGCATCGATTAGTTTGTTATTTCGATCATATATTCATTTGAATTCTAGTTTAGTCAGCTTACATTGTTATTTGGTTTAATATATTGTATGTTTGATTGATGTCTAAGTTAAACAATAGCTAATAGAAGATTAGATTAGAAATCCATGTGTTTGATTATATTTTAATCTCCTTCTCATCTCCTATTTGTAATCATCGAATCCTTCGTGTTACAATGAACTACAAATCTGAGGTTCTCTGATATTCCTGATTTCTGAAGTGGAGGCACATCATCGAATATTGAAACGAGGATGAAGTCTTTGAAGCTTCTCGGGTGAAATCCTTCATCGATAAATTACTTTTCTCCTAAAGAAGCCGTGGGTGAATCTAAGGTGGAAATTCGATTTCAAAGACCACTCAATGAACCGCGATGTGATATACATTACTTGATCTACTGAAGAAAGTTTTTATCGAAGTTTGTTTTAAAATAACCGTTCATCAACAAAGCCTACACATTGAAGAAGAAGGAATTTGTGTAGTCAAAGTTTGGTCTTGAGAATTCCAGAGGAGGAGGCGCCATGTGACGACCAAGAACTAGGACTTCGATGTATCTTTTAGAATTGTTCTAAGTGAAGTAGCGACAAAAGAGAATTCTTTAGCGAAAGGAGGGCGGGCGGAAAAGAGTGTTATGATTAGTCCACACAGTATGGTTAAACAGTTAAAGGGCAAAGTTCTATAGTGTACTTATTATTTATAAGTGTGAAAGTGTAAGATGCCCACGTCCCTTCAGTTTTCAATCCATATTCAAATCAGCCTCCTAACTCCTTGAACAACTGATTTCGAATTTAAACATTCAAAATTCAACTTATTTCAAATAAGTTAAATCATTTAACTACTTATCATTTCATATTCCTTCCATTGTGTTCCTAGACCTTTTCAAAAAAGTTGTCACACCATCACCAATAAAAACAAAATAGCCTTAGGAAAGACATGTGTTTTATTTAATTCCCTCTACTTTATTTGACAGTAGTGTAAAATACCACTCTCTGACCCGTAATATGTCATTATGTGCTACTATCTCCACTATAGAAAGAAAAAAAAGAAAAAAATTATTATAAATGCAATATATTTAATGGATGCCATTATATAAGACTCTTGGTTTACATATTCCACTATTATGAAGACCTTTGGTTTCTATGTATCAAGTCCTATAAATAGGACACATTGGAACATTGTAAAAGTATATCTTTTGATAAATAATAATACATTCTCTCGTTGTTATCTCTCTTGTTCATTATCTTGTATGGTTATAACACGTTATCAGTCAAGACTCCCTCATCGTCCGTGGTAGCCAAATTTTGCACCTAAATCGGTCAAGGTTGACAAAAGATATCTTCCAAAACCTTTCAAACTAATTTATTTTATCTCAAGTTTCATATCGAACCTCATGAAATTGGAATGGCTTCATTTACGCCTTCAAGATTTTAAATCGGTGAGTGAATATGATTCGACGTTATTTCGGATTACTTCTAAACTCAAACTATGTGGAGAAGTTATTTCTGATGGAGATATGTTAGAGAAAACATTCTCCACTTTCCATGTATCGAATGTGCTCCTACATCAGCAGTATCGTGCAAAAGGATTTGATAAGTATTCTGAATTGATATCATTCTATTATTGACCGAACACAATAATGAGCTTTTGATGAAAAATCATGAGGCCCGTCCAACTGGATCGATTCCATTCCCTGAAGTGAATGTGACATCATATAATTATAGAGAGAAACATCGTGGTCGTGACCGCGATCATTTTTCAGATCATTCCCACAATAATGGTCATGAACGTGGTGGTGGTCATATGATAAAAGAGAAGAACAATAAAGAAATTCATGATAATAAAAGGATCAAATCAATAAGACTAGAAAACAAATGCTATTGTTGTAGTATGAATGGTCATTGATCGCGTACCTGTCGTATGTCAAAATATTTTATCGATCTTTATCAAGCATCACTAAAAGGAAAAGGGTCCATTGAGACCAACTTTGTTTTCAATGATGAAAAAAATGATAATGGAGACCAACTTCTCTTTGGCTTCCAGTGATGATAAAATAATTTTTGGTCTCAATGATTTCTCCTAGTTTGATGTAGTCGACTTTCTTGTTGAGCATGAAAATTAGAATGAGATCATTGGATATTTGTGTTTCTTTTATAATGTTTAATAAAATTTTCTCTCTCTATATATAATAATAATAGTAATAATAATAATAATAATAAATAAAACATATATTTTATCAAGATTATATTTAGTTTGATGATGTGTTTAAATTATTATTATTGTTTCATGTATTTATTTATTATTAATATTTATTTTAATAATGAAGAAAATGAAGTTTCCTAGAAGAGAATACTTGATGAATAAAAAATGCAGTTGTCTCGTAGACAGTGCATCAACACATACTATTTTGAAAAGTAAGAGATTTTTTTACTTCTTTAGTGGTGAATGAGACATGTGTGAATACAATATTGGGTAGTTAAAAAATTATTGAAGGCTCCGGAAGAGCAAATATTATATTACTCAGGGGAACAAATATTTGTATTGATAATGCATTGTATTCGTTCAAATCTCGAAAAATTACCCGCAGTTTCCTCTAGATTATATCTCACAAACATAAGTGTTAGCGAAGTACATGTAGTTACAAACTAGAAGTTTCTCGATCAAAATAATTTTATTACATGGCATGATAGATTGAGACACTCCGAAGCTATTATGATACAAAGAATAATTAATCATTCATGTGGGCATTCACTGAAAAACCAAAAGATTTTTCTACCCAATGAATTTTCTTGTGCTACTTGTTCACAAGGGAAGTTAATAATAAGGCCATCACCATCAAAAATTAGGACTGAACCCTTGAAATTTCTTGAAATAATACAAGGTGACATATGTGGGCCTATTCATCCACCATGTGGACCATTCAAATATTTTATGGTATTAATTGGCGCATCAACAAGATGGTCATGTGTGTGTTTATTATCAACTCGTAATCAAGCATTTGCAAGATTGCTTGCTCAAATTGTGAAATTACGAGCTCACTTCCCGGACTATTTAATTAAATCTATTTGTTTTGATAATGCTGGAGAATTTACCTCCCAAGCTTTTAATAGTTATTGTATATCAATTGGGATAAGTGTTGAACATCTAGTAGCAAATGTTCACACACAAAATGGCCTTGCAGAGTCATTGATAAAACGTCTTCAACTAATGGCAAGACCATTGCTTATGAAAACGAAACTTCCAATACAAGCTTGGGGACATGCTATTTTACATGCAGCAACATTAATTCGTATCAGACCTACACATTATAATGAGGTCTCCCCTTTTGAAATGGTTTATGGTTAGGAACCAAATATTTCCCATCTAAGAATTTTCGGATGTGCGGTATATGTGCCAGTTGCTCCACCACAACGCACAAAGATGGGACCTCAAAGGAGATTGGGGATATATGTTGGATATGAATCACTGTCTATAATTAAATATCTTGAGCCATTGACGGGTGACTCATTCACGACACGGTTTGCCGACTGTCATTTTAATGAAATGATATTTCCAACATTGAAAGGGGAAAATAAGCAGTTGGAAAAGGAAATAATCTGGCGTGAGTTATCATTAGCTCACTACGATCCTCGTACAAAGCAATCTGAACTTGAAGTTCAGAAAATCATTCACTTGCAAAATTTAGCAAATCAATTGCCAAATGCTTCTACTCATCCTAAAAAAATTACAAAATCTTATATTCCAGTTGCAAATGCATCAATTAAGGTTCATGTCCTTAAAGGACAACCCACTACTGCTAACGAGCCTAAAATGCAAGTGAAGCGTGGTAGACTACTCGGTTCTAAAGATAAAAATCTTCGTAAAAGAAAAGAAGTAATGGAAGTAAAGAAGTTATAGAGGAAACAATTACTCTATAAGAGTATCCATTCATTGAAAAAATAATTCTAGAGGAATCACATGTACCTGAAAATGAAGAGATCTCTATAAACTATGTTTTGACTGGAAAAAGATGGAATCGAGATAAAATCGACGTCGATGAAAATTTTGCATATGCTATAGCATGCGATGTTGTTAAAGAATATGAGGATCATGATCCAAAGTCTGTAGAAGAATGCAGACGGAGAAATGATTGGCCAAACTAGAAAGATGCGTTGAAGCTGAATTAAAATCAGTCGCAAATCATAAAATTTTTGGACCTATCGTCCGTACCCCTGAAGGTATTAAACCGATCGGTTATAAATGGGTGTTTATAAAAAATGAAATGAGAAAAATAAAATTGTTAGATATAAGGCATGACTTGTTGCCCAAAGATTCTCGTAGAGACCTGGTATTGATTATGAGGAAACATATTCTCTTGTGGTGGATGCAACAATATTTAGATATCTGATAAGTTTATCAATACACGAGAAATTGTAGATGAGATTAATGGATGTTGTTACAACATATTTATATGGCTCCCTTGATAATAACATATACATAAAACTCTCTAAAAGATTTAAAATGCTAGAAGCATTTAATTCAGATCGTCGAGACCTTTACTCAGTTAAATTATGAGATATCTATATGGATTGAAACAATCTAGACGTATGTGGTATAAACGTCTTAGTGAATATTTATTAAAGAATGGATTTCAAAATTATCCAATATGTTCATGTGTGTTTATTAAAAGATCTGGATCACAATTTGTATTAATTAAAATTTATGTTGAAGATTTGAATATTATTGGAACTACTGATGAACTATCTGAAACAGATAGTTATCTTAAGAAAGAATTTGAGATGAAAAATCTGGGAAAAACAAAGTTATGTCTTAGCTTGAAAGTTGAGCATTTAGATAATGGAATTCTTGTCCATCAATCTACTTATACATCAAGAGTACTAAAAAAATTTATTACAATGGTTTTGATCATTCTAAACACAAAATGAATATACTAAATCCAATCATGTTCTCAATTGTTTTTTTTTCTCCTCCTCTTCCTCCTCCTCCTCCTCCTCCTATATATTTTAAAGTACATCTTCTAGTTAATGGATATTTTTTTAGAATCAAACCAAATTAACGATAACCAAAATAATTTTAAAATAAAACTAATATGATATCAATAACTTATTTAAGATCGATCAAAAACAGAAAAATGACCAAAACAATCCCCAGAAATTAGTAACCATTCTTAATCTCAAACTCATATTAATTGAAGTCACGGAAGTTAATATATAAATTAAAGTACATCTTCTATTTAATGAATATTTTTTTATTCCATTCAATATTGCTATATATCATATTAATTTGTCTTCTTCCTCAACTTTTTCTCACCTAACATAATCTTTATAATTTATTTACACTATAACTCCATTTTAATCTCCCTACAATTTATCATTATTGTATATTTAAGTATTTTAATCATTATGTTTTTAAACCTTACCACATATATAATACTGAATTTAAATAAAAGTTATAGTTTCAACTTCTTAAATTATATATATATATATATATATAATTAACAGAAAGTTAAAAAAAAAAATAGACTTTTTTTGGGTTCAAATTAGATCTGAATCGTTTCAAATAAGGTTAGTAGAGTATAGTTTACGGTTAAAAGAAAGAAAAACATGTGATAGAAAATATGATTCTGACTGAGTGAAAATAACCAATTAAATAAAAATGGGTAAAAAGTTTATTTGTACAAAATAAGAAGTTTTTTAAATTTATATGGTTTGAAAGTGATCACGTTACTTCGTTAGCATAACATGACTTCAACATGTTATAATGGTTTTGATCATTCTAAACACAAAATGAATATACTAAATCCAATCTTGTTCTCAATTGTTTTTTTTTCTCCTCCTCCTCCTCCTCCTCCTCCTCCTCCTCCTCCTCCCTTGGATTGGGTTTGTGTTTCACTTTTTCTTTAAAAAAATAAAAATAGAGAATATGATTATGACTGAAATGGTAAGTTGAATAAAATTGAGTGAAAAGTTTGTTTATACTAAATTAGAAGTTTTTTTAATTTTTTATAGTTTAAAAGTGAATAAGTTACTTGTTAGTAAAATAAAAATAAAATAAAAATAAACTCATGTTTGTCTCTCAAACATGGAGTGGATCAGCAAACCAAATGAAAAGGCTGAAGAACATACCGCCTTTGTTGCCTCTTAATTATCACATTCATTTAAATATTGACTTTCAAATCAAAATAAAATTGTTATATTGAATATGAGAGAAATGAACAATAATAATATATCAGTATATTTAAATAAACCAATCAAACTAATTTAACTTGTTTTGAATTAAATTATTATCAATTATATAAATGTAATTTTAAAATAAATAAAAATAAGTGGAGACCAGGGTTTGATAATCTGACCTACCTTATAAAGTCTATCTACAATACCATCGGAACAAAATAAACTTGTTTAATATATAACCCTATTTAATTATTTTGTTAATGAATATTAAAGAGAAATATTTATATACCAAGCCAAACGGGGCCTAGCATAAAAAGGCATCCAAAGACATGATACCCATTTCCATCATCTGAATGCTCTCTCTCCGATGAACATTAACCATTAAACAAGAAGCTTCTCAGTTTTTTTTCTCATCTCTCAAACAATCTTCAATGTCGAATTCTCCACAAATGCAACTGTATGGTTTTGATCATTCTAAACACAAAATGAATATATTTAATCCAATCATGTTCTCAATTGTTTTTTTTCTCCTCCTCCTCCTCTCCTCCTCCTCCTCCTCCTCCTCCTCCTCCTCCTCCTCCTCCTCCTCCTCCTCCTCCTCCTCCTCTTCCATCCAAAATTTGTTTGTACTAAATTAGAAGTTTTTTAATTTTTTATAGTTTAAAAGTGAACTGTTATTTGTTAGTAAAATAAAAAAATTAAAAATAAACTAATGTTTATCTCTCAAACATGGAGTGGATCAGCAAATCAAATGAAAAAGCTGAAGAACATACTGTATTTGTTGCCTCTTAATTATCACGTTCATTATCACATTTATTTAAATATTGACTTTCAAAATAAAATTGTTATATTGAATATGAGAGAAATGATCAATAAATTTTTAATTGTATTAAATATTGTCTTTCTAAAATAAAACAAGAATATTATTTTATTTGAGAATTTTAATATTAAATACAATCTCAATTTTAATTAGAACAAATATTTATTCATCTGAAATGTATTATTATTCTAACTAATTTATTCAAACAAAATTTTCAATATTTTTAATTATATAAAATCATTATATAAAATTTTTTAAGTTTTTATGATAGTTAAATGTATTATTATATTAAAATTCTATCATGATAATGTAAACAAATGTAACAAAAAAAATTTTAGCCTACCTCTAAAAAAAATCAATAATAACTTTGAAATTCCAATCAAATTTTTATTCAACCCTATTGAATTATAATTGTTTATTTCATTTTTATTTGAACAAAAAATACTAATACCCATTTATTCTTTTTTGTTCAATTCATAGGTAGAAACAAAAGAAAAGTAAATATTTGTTAGTCATTGTCTATAAATATCCAAATTTTGATACTTGGATCAACCCTGAAATATGTGAATTATGCAAAAGATCTAAAACCTTTTTTTTTTTAATAAATCAATTCCCAAATGTTTTTTCTAGAATGTCCAACACAAACTAGTCACTATGAGTTTAGTGCATATACTTATATATATAATATAGGTACATAGATGGATTTTATTGAATGATTCCAAATTTATTTTTAAAACATTTCTGTATGAATTAATTATAGTACAAGATTGAGTTAATTTGTAAGGATACCGTTTCAATCCAAAATCAAACAAGGCCCAATATTGTTTTGATTTGGTTTTGGGCCTCGGTCACTAGAGAAAAGTAAAAACTAAAAAATGAGAAAGAAAGTATTTACATTTTAGTTTTATTATTTAGAATCACACAAGTTGAAAGTTAAAAAAATAAATAGATAATTTTGGCTGAGATGAGACGTATATTTGACTTTATATAAAGAGGCTTGTAGACATATTAAATAAGGATGAGGCCCGATTATTTCAACTCAAATTGAGTGAGACTTCAAGTATAATAGTATTTTTTTGATCCCCGAGTTCCTTCTTATGGAATTCATTCATTACAACTTAGACTTGACTTCTTATGAAATTCATTCATTGCATCTCCATGGTAAGGAGAGAGTGATAGTTTTAGAACTTAAATTTAGATTCAAAATTCTAACCTAATTCAGTTGAGATCTAATCCTATAATGAATCATGTCGGACTTGGGGAATGATATGATTTTAACCATTTTTAATTTGATCACCTCAAACAGCTTGGGTGTTTGTTAATATCAATTAGGCCACATCAAATATTTTGAGTTAGAATAGAGAGGATTTGAAAATTGAGTCTTCTTGAATATCATTCCAGAATAAGGGTTACAACAATCCACATATGATCCAGCCCAAGAGATGTTTATTTTATATAATTTAGACCAACTGTCTATATAAAATTTTTGCATCGGTAGCTTAAGCCCAACCAATTATTATTAATTATTTATTTAATTAATTATGTTAACTGAGTTAAATTAAAAATAAAAAGTCTTAGGTTTACTGTATCAACATACTTACACATTTATTTTAGATTAACTTTTTATTTTTGTATTGGTCCTTTTCAATTTAATTTAGTATATTTCAATTAATTTTTTATTTTGTATTAACAAGTTTAACAAAAGATTGTTTTGTAATTTATAATTTTTATTTATAATTTATAAGTTTGTTGTCATATATATTAATTTTATATTTATTATATTATTTTTATTTAAAAAATATATTATATTTATTTATTTAAAAATGACAATATTTAACTATAATGGAATGATATAATAAATATAATTTATTTTTTAAGATAATTTTTCATGATATTTAAAATTTTAATAATGTCTCAATATTACTACTGAGTTAATATCATGAATCATGATAACAAAATATAGACTCATAAGAAATTTTGTAGGTCTACTTATTTCCTAATTAACTCAATACAAATATTTTTAAAAATAATCTTGTAGTTTAAATATATATATATATATATATTTTTGTAATTTTTTTTTTTAAATTAAACATTTTAAGTAATTATTTGTTATTATTATTTAATATACCCATAATAAAAAGATAATTTATACTAACATTATATTATTTTTTAGTAATTCAACTAGAGAATCATCGGTCAGATTTATCTGTCCTAGTCTTAAAAACACTAGTCATCGGGCTCGGTCCTAAGTCAAGAACATAAGTCTTTTGTCTTAGTCCTAGGTCAATTTTCTCGGTTCTTGATCTTGGTCATGACCGAGGATTCTCGGTCCTCGGTCCTAGAAGACTCGGTCTAAGAACACCAAGTGTTCTTCATTTGGTATTAAAATTGAAGGCATGTATCTTTTGATACATATCATGAAAACATGATATGTAAGTTGCTATCAAGTCCATTTGATGTAGTGATCATAACCCCTAATCCTAAACCCGATCAATCGAACTCTACAACGATTGATTTTTCAAAATGATTTCAAGGGAAAAAATTGGGAACTTTTGATTTAGGCCATCTCATGGCCTAATTCTTGTTCCAAAAGCTTCGAAATGATGTTTACATCGAACACGGCCAAAACAAGAACATTAAGCAAGCTCTGTAACAAATTTTAAATCTGAAATTTAAACTTTTATTTCAAAATTTTTTGTTCGATCAAACATGATTGGGATATATGTTTTATGATTTCAATAAATACTAGCATTTAAATATTGTTGTTTCAATATTTCAAATAATATTAAAACCTAGAAGAATGACTAGGACCAAAAGAATAATCGGTTAAAACTCATGCGTAGAGACCGTTTTAAAAACTGATTTTCAATAGCTACGTTTATAAGTAGATACCGTTTTTAAACGGGTACAGAGGATGAAGCGCGAAAGCTCTTTCTCGAGTATCACCAAACTTCGAACCAAAATGAAACTCTAGTTAAAAATACTTTTGTACATGTACATATTTTTATTGATTTTTAAAACGGGTACAGAGGATGAAGCGCGAAAGCTCTTTCTCGAGTATCACCACTTTTGATTTTGAAATGTGCATGGGAAGGAGTCTTGGTTTAAATGCCTTGTTAGCATGGCTTATGAAAGAAGGGTTGGATGATCAAACTTCACCCCTTAAGTTTGTATCCCTTTATTAACACATTTTTTAAGAAAAAAAAACCCTTTTAGACATTTTATCAAACACCTAGCATGCACGATTCTAAATCAACATTTGGTATTATGTTTGATATCGATTCTTCATGGATTATATGCTTACAAGAACCTTGAATCGTACCTTTTAAGAACCTGTAGGTAAAGCATCAATAGAAAGCCAAAATTCAAATGGAGTTTTAGAAAATTTTGACTAATCATTCTGCCAAACATGAATCCTCATTTCAGTCGATTAGATTAAGCTATAAGGCTTTTAACGAATTCTACATTGGATTTAGAATGGGAATGAACCCTCCCACTGTAAAACTCCTAATTCAATTATTTTAAAAATTCACACAAATCATTAAAGCGGACTCAAATTGATTCAACATAAAATCATCATACGAACACAATGCAAGTCTTAGATTAATTTAAAACTCAACAAATTTGGGCCCTAGCCAAAGTTAAAAAATAAAATTCACAAAAACCTGCAAAATATTTCAACAATCCTCAAAAGTTCATCATAGTTCAAATTTTCTTTCACAAAACGTTTCTAAATCCATTATATGGTTGTTCTTGATTATCTCCTTGAAGGAGATATAATCTAAATATTTCAGTCAAGTTCAAATTTAGGCGAATTTATCAGATTATGATAAGAAGAACCACAGGTATATAAAATCAAAATTTCCTAGAACTTTATGATGCTTTCTATCAACCTAGACCGAAACAACACTAAGCTCTCTGGTGGAGGAGTTTCACAATTTTCCAGCGAACCTGCAACCGATGAACTTTCAGATCTTCTTTTTGCTATTTTCACTCTATTTAAACAAATACTAGCTTCTAATTTGAAATAACCGCCCTCCAATGTGATT